>NC_092247.1:3607060-3662060 GCF_036320965.1 Panulirus ornatus | reverse complement strand
TCAGATGATGGGTTACGTGTTCTTGCCGCCAGCGGAAGGTGTCACATTGGATATGGTTGGCAGGTGACATCCTCTGGGTGGAAGAGGCTTGCAGCTGCTGCTGGTAGTGAGTGGTGGTAGCGGAGTGAAAGGTAAGACTTTAAGGAGAAATGGGGGAGTGATTAAGGTAAGCCTGTAGGGTAGTAGGGTGGCTGGTGATGGGTAGAGTTTCCTTCCATGACTTTTAGGGTAATGGGTAAGGACTGAATGGGGGAAGGGAGGGAATGGGAATGGATGAGGAAGAGGGAAGAAGAGAGGAGAAGAGGAGGAGGAGGTATATCTGAGTATGAGAGATGGTGGTAGGGAGATAAAATGGCAGGTTAGGAAATCCCTCCTGTAGAAGGTGTAGACGAAGTGTGGGTTGTAGTCAGCAGTGAGGACACACACACACACACACACACACACACACACACACACACACACACACACACACACACACACACACACACCTTTTGAACTACCGTGGCCGACCTGCGTGGCTAAGGCCTTGGAGGGGGAAGATAGATAGATAGATGGAGATAGAGAGAGAGAGAGAGAGAGAGAGAGAGAGAGAGAGAGAGAGAGAGAGAGAGAGAGAGAGAGAGAGAGAGAGGGTTTGTTTACTCCACACGTGTTATGAGTAATGCCAGGATTACAGCCTCTGTAATCCGGTAATCCCCTCAAGGTAATATTTGGCTGTCACGTGTCCATAAGTATTTCTGGGAACCCGATATTGCCGCGCCGTCAGCGCCATCCCGACGACTCGAACCTCCTGCTGGGGTAGTGAGTGGTGGCCCTCCTCAGCTGCAGGGCTCCTGATGACTCAAGGTGGCATTGGTGGCTTATGGTCTTCAGGCACTGGTGGTCTTCAAGCACTGGTGGTTCCTTCAGGCACTGGTGGTTCCTTCAGGCGCTGTTGGTCTTCAGGCACTGGTGGTTCCTTCAGGCACTGGTGGTTCCTTCAGGCACTGGTGGTTCCTTCAGGCACTGGTGGTTCCTTCAGGCGCTGTTGGTCTTCAGGCACTGGTGGTTCCTTCAGGCACTGGTAGTTCCTTCAGGCACTGGTGGTCTTCAGGCACTGGTGGTTCCTTCAGGCGCTGTTGGTCTTCAAGCACTGGTAGTTCCTTCAGGCACTGGTGGTCTTCAGGCACTGGTGGTTCCTTCAGGCGCTGTTGGTCTTCAAGCACTGGTGCTTCCTTCAAGCACTGGTGGTCTTCAGGCACTGGTGGTTCCTCTAGGCGCTGTTGGTCTTCAGGCACTGGTGGTCTTCAAGCACTGGTGGTTCCTTCAGGCACTGGTGGTCTTCATGCACTGGTGGTTCCTTCAGGCACTGGTGGTCTACAGGCACTGGTGGTTCCTTCAGGCACTGGTGGTTCCTTCAGGCACTGGTGGTTCCTTCAGGCACTGGTGGTTCCTCTAGGCGCTGTTGGTCTTCAGGCACTGGTGGTCTACAGGCACTGGTGGTCTTCAGGCACTGGTGGTTCCTTCAAGCACTGGTGGTTCCTTCAGGCACTGGTGGTCTTTAAGCACTGGTGGTCTACAGGCACTGGTGGTTCCTTCAGGCACTGGTGGTTCCTTCAGGCGCTGTTGGTCTTCAGGCACTGGTGGTTTCTTCAGGCACTGGTGGTCTTTAAGCACTGGTGGTCTTCAGGCACTGGTGGTTCCTTCAGGCCCTGGTAGTCTTCGTATATATATATATATATATATATATATATATATATATATATATATATATATATATATATATATACATACACCCAATATAAATAGAATGGCCTTGATTAGTGTTCCAGCTGTCCGTGCCGTACCGTCTCAGCTAACATAAAGAAGACAGTGTTAGATACATCTAACACAGTGTCACTTACCAGTGTTATCAGATACCGGAGGTAGTGTATGTAAGTATTTGTGGGGTATCATTTCACTCGTAACATCATCGGGTTTAAGTAAATGCAGAGAGTCGTGCCTATACGCGCCGAGGGGCGCGGCGAGGCGAGTCGAACCCCATGCTGGTGTAATGTGTCTTTTTTTTGGGGGGTGGGTGGCCTGCAGGGAGGCCTGTGGCATGTGTGGATGTAATGGGTTCGTGCTAATCTTGATGTACAGCTGTGACAGAGGGGAGGGTGACCTGCCAGTTGGACTGGTGTGCAATAATTATTGGACAGTTCACCTTCGCCCTAAGTGTGTGGAAGAGATGAGAATTTATTATCTCTATGAAGTATTGTACTGTAAGGGATTGTACAATATATATATATATATATATATATATATATATATATATATATATATATATATATATATATATATATATATATATGTTTATTTGTATGAGTCCACGGGGGGAATGGAACACAACAAGTTCCCAAGCGCACTTTCGTGTCATAATCACATCATCAGGGGAGATACGAGAAAAGAATTTTAACAATTGCTATACAACGAAGAGACGTGGCTAGGACGCCCTTTGGTACACAAACGACTCCCTGATGACCCGATGACCACGAGGAAACACTTGATCACGTGCACCAGTGTGACCTCTTGCAATATATATATATATATATATATACAAAGACACTATGGCCATCATGCTCTCTTGCTTCGAGACTTAAGACTCGTTAAGCTTCGGACTGAGAAGAATGCAAAAGACACCAGCAAAAGGCGTCCAAACATTCTTTGAAGACGGGGCTCTTAAGACACCGCTATTATCCTAGAGTTTAGAGGAGGAAGGAAAGAGAGAGAAAGAAAAAAAAGACTGTTGACGTCGCCTATCTTCACGGTGAAGGAGCAAAGCGACTCTATATATATATAATGAGTAAGACTTCAAGCCACTTTGCCGTCTCAGGACATTATCAGAGTGTGTGGAAAATAGAGAGAGAGAGAGAGAGAGAGAGAGAGAGAGAGAGAGAGAGAGAGAGAGAGAGAGAGAGAGAGAGATTTACGGGAGGAAATTGATTCGATGATAAAACTTACCACCAGACGCCACGGCCTAGGCTTCGTATAATATGTATATTCCCCCCCTGGTCTCAGGTGGCGTTGCTGAATGTACGTGTATTAGGGGGGCGTCGTAATCTCACCTCCCCCCGCCCATGCGATTGCCTGGTGCTGCCGCTTGCTTGATTGAGCGACGTATGTGTTAGGGGATGCTGGGCTGACTGGGTTGTTAGATGCGAGTGATCAGATGCCACTGGGTAGTAGTAGATATGAGCAGGTGGATGGCACTCGATGTAGATATGGAGTGGTAAGATGTCACTGGGTGTGGATGTAAGCCGGGTAGATGGCACTCGATGTAGATGTCACTGGGTATTAGATATAAGCGGGTGGATGGCACCTGATGTAGATATGAACTGGTAGATGTCACTGGGTGTAGATGTAATCGGGTAGATGTCACTCGATGTAGATATGGACTGGTAGATGTCACTGGGTGTAGATGTAAGCGGGTAGATGTCACTCGATGTAGATATGGACTGGTAGATGTCACTGGGTGTAGATGTAAGCGGGTGGATGTCACTCGATGTAGATATGAACTGGTAGATGTCACTGGGTGTAGATATAAATGTAGTGGATGGCACTGAATGTAGATATGACATGGGTACATGTCACTGGGAGTAGATATAAATGGGTGGATGGCACCAGATGTAGATATAAGTGTAGTGGATGTCGCAGATGTAGATATAAATGGGTAGATGTCACTAGGCGTAGATATAAGCCGGTTGGATGGCACTGGATGTGCTATTTGTGTACACGAGCGTGTAATGTACGTGGATGTAACATGAACAGTGAGGTGCAGAGACGGAGGTGTACACGAGCTGAGTGTACTAATGTAGTGTGCCTTGGGTGTTTAGCTTTTTCCAGCGTTTAGTTGTGTGTGTGGGAGCAGAGCTGTGAGTTACAGGTGTGCTATGAGTTACAGGTGTGAGGATAGGGCTATGAGCACTGGTGTGAGGGTAGAGCTGTGAGTTACAGGTGTGAGGGTAGGGCTATGAGTTACAGGTGTGAGGGTAGAGCTGTGAGTTACAGGTGTGAGGGTAGAGCTGTGGGTAAAGGTGAGGGGGAAGAGCTATGAGTACATATGAGGGGACAGAGCTGTCAGTAGTGGTAAGGGGCAGAGCTGTGAGTAGTGGTGAGGGAGGGGCAGAGCTGTGAGTAGTGGTGAGGGAGGGGCAGAGCTGTGAGTAGTGGTGAGGGAGGGGCAGAGCTGTGAGTAGTGGTGAAGGGGGGCAGAGCTGGGGGCGGGGGGGGAATGGTGGTGTGGATGGGTGGGTTGTCCCAGGGTCTGGTCATGTGTGTTGGGATATCCCTGTGTGTGTATGTGTGTGTGTGTGTGTGTGTGTGTGGACATTCACGCCTTCGCATTGGGATGTAGGTCGTCCCGCGCGGGAGTGTGTGTGTGTGTGTGTGTTGTGTGTGGTGTGTGTGTGTGTGTGTGTGTGTGTGGTGTGTCAGTCAGTATTCAGGTAGAGAGAGAGAGAGAGAGAGAGAGAGAGAGAGAGAGAGAGAGAGAGAGAGAGAGAGAGAGAGAGGTCGTGTCGGAAGCCAGGAAATGGTCGTGGTGTGGTCGTCGTGGCCGGAGGCACTAGTGGTGTGTGTGTGTGTGTGTGTGTGTGTGTGTGTGTGTGTGTGTGTGTGACGGGAGGGAACGACCCTCGTAAACGATTTTTATGCACCGGATAAAAAGCTAATGCATCGTCATGATTATCCGGGGTTGGGGGGGGAGAGGAGGAGGAGGAGGGGGGGTGTGGTTTGTTGAAGGGGTGGGGTGGTTGGTTGGGTGGGGGGGGGGATGGGGGGGAGGAAGGATGGGGGGAAGAGGGGAGGGGCGTTAACTCGAGGTCCTTAGAGAGAGAGAGAGAGAGAGAGAGACTAATGAATGAGAAAAATGAGGGAGAGAGAGAGAGAGAGAGAGAGAGAGAGAGAGAGAGAGAGAGAGAGAGAGAGAGAATAAGATAGAAATTAATGAGAATGAGAAAAATTAGAGAATAAGAGAAAGTAATAGAGAGAGAGAGAGAGAGAGAGAGAGAGAGAGAGAGAGATAAATGAGAAAAATGAGAAAGAATAGGAGAAATTAATGAGAAAAATGAGAGAGAGAGAGAGAGAGAGAGAGAGAGAGAGAGAGAGAGAGAGACTAATGAATGAGAAAAATGAGAAAAATGAGAGAGAGAGAGAGAGAGAGAGAGAGAGAGAGAGAGAGAGAGAGAGAGAGAGAGAATAAGATAGAAATTAATGAGAATGAGAAAAATTAGAGAATAAGAGAAAGTAATAGAGAGAGAGAGAGAGAGAGAGAGAGAGAGAGAGAGAGAGAGAGACTAATGAATGAGAAAAATGAGAAAGAATAGGAGAAATGAATGAGAAAAATGAGGGAGAGAGAGAGAGAGAGAGAGAGAGAGAGAGAGAGAGAGAGAGAGAGAGAGAGAGCGAGAGAGAGAGAGACTAATGAATGAGAAAAAATGAGAAAGAATAGGAGAAATGAATGAGAAAAATGAGAGAGAGAGAGAGAGAGAGAGAGAGAGAGAGAGAGAGAGAGAGAGAGAATAAGATAGAAATTAATGAGAATGAGAAAAATTAGAGAATAAGAGAAAGTAATACAGAGAGAGAGAGAGAGAGAGAGAGAGAGAGAGAGAGAGAGAGAGCGAGAGAGAGAGAGAGAGAATAAGATAGAAATTAATGAGAATGAGAAAAATTAGAGAATAAGAGAAAGTAATAGAGAGAGAGAGAGAGAGAGAGAGAGAGAGAGAGAGAGAGAGAGAGAGAGAATAAGATAGAAATTAATGAGAATGAGAAAAATTAGAGAATAAGAGAAAGTAATAGAGAGAGAGAGAGAGAGAGAGAGAGAGAGAGAGAGAGAGAGAGAGACTAATGAATGAGAAAAATGAGAAAGAATAGGAGAAATGAATGAGAAAAATGAGGAGAGAGAGAGAGAGAGAGAGAGAGAGAGAGAGAGAGAGAGAGAGAGCGAGAGAGAGAGAGACTAATGAATGAGAAAAAATGAGAAAGAATAGGAGAAATGAATGAGAAAAAATGAGAGAGAGAGAGAGAGAGAGAGAGAGAGAGAGATAGAGAGAAATTAATGAGAATGAGAAAAAATTAGAGAATAAGAGAAAGTAATACAGAGAGAGAGAGAGAGAGAGAGAGAGAGAGAGAGAGAGAGAGAGAGAGAGAGAGAGAATAAGATAGAAATTAATGAGAATGAGAAAAATTAGAGAATAAGAGAAAGTAATAGAGAGAGAGAGAGAGAGAGAGAGAGAGAGAGAGAGAGAGAGAGAGAGAGAGAGAGAATAAGATAGAAATTAATGAGAATGAGAAAAATTAGAGAATAAGAGAAAGTAATAGAGAGAGAGAGAGAGAGAGAGAGAGAGAGAGAGAGAGAGAGAGAGAGAGAGAGAATAAGATAGAAATTAATGAGAATGAGAAAAATTAGAGAATAAGAGAAAGTAATAGAGAGAGAGAGAGAGAGAGAGAGAGAGAGAGAGAGAGAGAGAGAGAGAGAGAGAATAGATAGAATTAATGAGAATGAGAAAAATTAGAGAAGTAAGAGAAAGTAATAGAGAGAGAGAGAGAGGAGAGAGAGAGAGAGAGAGAATAGATAGAAATTAATGAGAATGAGGAAAAATTAGAGAGTAAGAGAAAGTAATAGAGAGAGAGAGAGAGAGGAGAGAGAGAGAGAGAGAGAGAGAGAGAGAGAGAATAAGATAGAAATTAATGAGAATGAGAAAAATTAGAGAGTAAGAGAAAGTAATAGAGAGAGAGAGAGAGAGAGAGAGAGAGAGAGAGAGAAGAGAATAAGATAGAAATTAATGGAAAGAGAAAATTAGAGAGTAAGAGAAAGTAATAGAGAGAGAGAGAGAGAGAGAGAGAGATGAGAGAGAGAGAGAATAAGATAGAAATTAATGAGAATGAGAAAAATTAGAGAGTAAGAGAAAGTAATAGAGAGAGAGAGAGAGAGAGAGAGAGAGAGAGAGAGAGAGAGAGAGAATAAGGTAGAAATTAATGAGAATGAGAAAAATTAGAGAATAAGAGAAAGTAATAGAGAGAGAGAGAGAGAGAGAGAGAGAGAGAGAGAGAGAGAGAGAGAGAGAGAGAGAGAGAGAGAGAGGCCAACAAACAGATCGAGAGAGAAAAAAAACATAAGAGTGAGATTCCGAAACAAGATATTCATTGGGTCGAGACAAGACGTGGGTACGTTACACTGTCACTCCGAGCCTTCTCGGGTGTCGTATAATTGCTATGAACAGCCGGGCTCTCAGGGAACCGCTGTATCGGGTGGCGTAGGACCCGATCGCGTATCGGGTGGGTGGGTGTCGGGTATCAGGGAATCCGTATCGGTTATCGCGGGACCGATATTGGGTGTCGGATGGTGCAGATATCCTCACTAGTCGTGTTGATCTTTCTGATCACGACGGTACGATCCTTGAGCACGACGGTACGATGTTTGAGCACGACGGTACGATGCTTGAGCTCGACGGTACGTTGCTTGAGCACGACGGTACGTTGCTTGAGCACGACGGTACGATGTTTGAGCACGACGATACGATGTTTGAGCACGACGATACGATCCTTGAGCACGACGGTACGATACTTGAGCACGACGATACGATGCTTGAGCACGACGGTACGATGCTTGAGCACGACGGTACGATGTTTGAGCACGACGGTACGATGCTTGAGCACGACGGTACGATGCTTGAGCACGACGGTACGATGCTTGAGCTCGACGGTACGTTGCTTGAGCACGACGGTACGTTGCTTGAGCACGACGGTACGATGTTTGAGCACGACGATACGATGTTTGAGCACGACGATACGATCCTTGAGCACGACGGTACGATACTTGAGCACGACGGTACGATGCTTGAGCACGACGGTACGATGCTTGAGCACGACGGTACGATGCTTGAGCACGACGGTACGATCCTTGAGCACGACGGTACGATGCTTGAGCACGACGGTACGATGCTTGAGCACGACGATACGATGTTTGAGCACGACGGTACGATACTTGAGCACGACGGTACGATCCTTGAGCACGACGGTGCGATCCTTGAGCACGACGGTACGATCCTTGAGCACGACGGTACGATGCTTGAGCACGACGGTGCGATCCTTGAGCACGACGGTACGAGCCTTGAGCACGACGGTACGATACTTTAACTACAGCAGTGCGATCCTTGAGCACGACGGTACGACCCTTGAGCACGACGGTACGATCCTTGAGCACGACGATACGATACTTTAACTACGGCAGTGCGATCCTTGAGCGCGACGGTGCGACCCTTGAGCACGACGGTACGATCCTTGAGCACGACGATACGATACTTTAACTACGGCAGTGCGATCCTTGAGCACGACGGTACGACCCTTGACTACGACGGTACGACCCGTGAATAAGAAGACATGACCTCTGACCTTGGATAAGGTCAAAGGTCATGCCATCCTACCCGGAGGTCTGGCACCGTCGTATTGCAAAGGGTGTTCGTGGTGGGAGGGTTTCCAACCCCTTCCGATTTGGAGGTTCGTGTGGTTCGTCCTTTGCACTTCGCGCCATTGTGAATGGCTGACGATGGATAAAAGAGGTTTTAACCTTCTTTGCCTACATATAAATCATTGATGTACATTCCATACACATTTTTCTATGTGGGGAAATTCCTTAAGTTTATATATTTTTTTTCTTTTCTTTTTCAGGTAAGCGGAAGATTAGAGGACCAACCTTTTGGTAACCACCTCCCCAAGTCTGCCCTGTTGAACACCCATACCTTCGTCAGGATGTAGGTAGGAGGAGAGAATATATTGTATTGTATTATACTGTTCGCCATTTCCCGCCTTAGCGAGGTAGCGCCAAGAACAGAGGACCGGGTCTTTGAGGAAATATCCTCACCCGGCCCCCCTCTCTGTTCCTCTTCTGGGAAATTTAAAAAACGTGTACGTGTAGGAAGAGAGGAAAGTGATTGGTTCTCAGTGAATGTAGGTTTGCGGCAGGGGTGTGTGATGTCTCCATGGTTGTTTAATTTGTTTATGGATGGGGTTGTTAGGGAGGTGAATGCAAGAGTCCTGGAAAGAGGGGCAAGTATGAAGTCTGTTGGGGATGAGAGAGCCTGGGAAGTGAGTCAGTTGTTGTTCGCTGATGATACAGCGCTGGTGGCTGATTCATGTGAGAAACTGCAGAAGCTGGTGACTGAGTTTGGTAAAGTGTGTGGAAGAAGAAAGTTAAGAGTAAATGTGAATAAGAGCAAGGTTATTAGGTACAGTAGGGTTGAGGGTCAAGTCAATTGGGAGGTAAGTTTGAATGGAGAAAAACTGGAGGAAGTGAAGTGTTTTAGATATCTGGGAGTGGATCTGTCAGCGGATGGAACCATGGAAGCGGAAGTGGATCATAGGGTGGGGGAGGGGGCGAAAATTTTGGGAGCCTTGAAAAATGTGTGGAAGTCGAGAACATTATCTCGGAAAGCAAAAATGGGTATGTTTGAAGGAATAGTGGTTCCAACAATGTTGTATGGTTGCGAGGCGTGGGCTATGGATAGAGTTGTGCGCAGGAGGATGGATGTGCTGGAAATGAGATGTTTGAGGACAATGTGTGGTGTGAGGTGGTTTGATCGAGTAAGTAACGTAAGGGTAAGAGAGATGTGTGGAAATAAAAAGAGCGTGGTTGAGAGAGCAGAAGAGGGTGTTTTGAAATGGTTTGGGCACATGGAGAGAATGAGTGAGGAAAGATTGACCAAGAGGATATATGTGTCGGAGGTGGAGGGAACGAGGAGAAGAGGGAGACCAAATTGGAGGTGGAAAGATGGAGTGAAAAGATTTTGTGTGATCGGGGCCTGAACATGCAGGAGGGTGTAAGGAGGGCAAGGAATAGAGTGAATTGGAGCGATGTGGTATACAGGGGTTGACGTGCTGTCAGTGGAGTGAATCAAGGCATGTGAGGCGTCTGGGGTGGACCATGGAAAGCTGTGTAGGTATGTATACACGTGTGTGGACATGTGTATGTACATGTGTATGGGGGGGGGGGGGGTTGGGCCATTTCTTTCGTCTGTTTCCTTGCGCTACCTCGCAGACGCGGGAGACAGCGACAAAGTATAAAAAAAAAAAAAAAAATATATATATATATATATATATATATATGTATATATATATATTATCCCTAGGGATAGGGGAGAAAGAATACTTCCCACGTATTCCCTGCGTGTCGTAGAAGGCGACTAAAAGGGGAGGGAGCGGGGGGCTGGAAATCCTCCCCTCTCGTTTTTTTTTTGTAATTTTCCAAAAGAAGGAACAGAGAACGAGGCCAGGTGAGGATATTCCCTCAGAGGCCCAGTCCTCTGTTCTTAACGCTACCTTGCTAATGCGGGAAATGGCGAATAGTTTGAAAGAAAGAAAGAATATATATATATATATATATATATATATATATATATATATATATATATATATATATATATATATATATATGTATATATATCACCACTTGCAGCATCAAACAGCCCGGTAGATTAGACCTCCAACGTTAAGCTTTGTCGTAAGCTAAGCCGCTTGGTGGGAGGACAGCAGCAGCAGCCTCCACCACTCCTCCTCCTCCTCATTTCAACTGGAGCCTTTGTGTTTGGGGGAGTTGACGAACCGTTGGACTTGCCCGAGTTTCCCCCCTAAGGGAGGGGAGACGTATGGTGTCCCCGTGTGTTGGGTGGATGTCATCCACAGTTTTGTGTGTGTGTGTGTGTGTGTGTGTTTGAGTGCCCGCCTGTCGTTCTGTTTACCTGTGGCTCCGGCTTGATCCCGTGGCTGGCCAGGCGTGTGTTGTGTAAGCTGTAGGCAGACCAGGGCATGTACCAGCGTGCTGAGGGCGATGGAGGTGGTGTTGGTCAGTAAAAGCCACGTTAAATACGGCTCGTGGTGCTGTGGTCTTCCCGCCTGCTTCAACCTAGGCAGCGGGTGCTGCTTCTAAAGCTGTTGCTGTCTTCACGGCTGTTGCGCCGTGTTCTAGTGCTGCTGTTATATACATATATTGGAAGAGATCACAACTGAGCGCATGATCAAAATATATTCCGTCCTTACCACAGGGAAATGAAAACGCAAGTTCCCAAGTGCACTTTCGTGTAATGATCACATCATGACACGAAGCAGTTCCTCCGCTTGTGTTCTGCTTGTTGTTCGTGGTTATTATACTGGTTATACCTCTTGTGCCAGCTGCTAGTGACTGTTGATTTCTGTTCCCCGTTTCTCAAGTGTACCGTTTTTCCGTTGGTTTCCGTTGGAGCCTCGCAAGTTCTCCCAATTAAGTCTCCTGTCCTCTGCCAAGCCACGCTGAACCACCTCCACCACACTTTCCCCACAGTTGTTTCGAAGCCAAATTTCTATTTTAAAGTGATGTTAAGATAACGGTAAATGAATAATTTGGTGAATGATATTGTCCAGGGTCACTGACCTTGATGAAGAAATGTGGAAGTGTGTGGACCCAGCCCGAACCAGGCTGACGTGAGCAAATCAGGATGCTTAGGAGTGTTGAAGTGATGGCCAGGAACCATCTTAATTCCTTCGTGTTAGTAGGTGATGGACAGTAGCCTTCCCCAGGGAAAGTACAACCCTCCTGACGGAGGATGTGTTGAAGTGATGGCCAGGAACCATCTTAATTCCTTCGTGTTAGTAGGTGATGGACAGTAGCCGTCCACAGGGAAAGTACAACCCTCCTGACGGAGGATGAGTGTTGAAGTGATGGCCAGGAACCATCATCTCACTACACCCTCCGTGTCAGTATTACACCCTCCGTCAGTAGGTTGTAGACACCGGCCTCCCCCCCAGGGAAGTACTACCCTCCCTCCCAGAACTGCTGGTCGTGCTTGCCCCTCTCCCAAAGACGCCGCTGACGGGCCAAGTCTTACTGTGTTGTCCTTAGATACATTGTACATTTTTTTCCCCCACTTCTTTTACCTTCATCATCATCATCGCTTAGCTCCTTAGTCATGTATACATGGTGTGTGTGTGTGTGTGTGTGTGTGTGTGTGTGAGGGGTGAAGACCCCCTGAGGCCCGTGAGTGGAGCCAGTCATAAGAAAAAGACCATAAACCAAGTGTCTATGTCCCAGAAGGGAGTGGTAGGGGGTTATAGGGGTGTGTGTGTTCTTAATGGGCAGTTCACACCCAGTGTTGCGCGTACCAGAAACCAACCCCTCGCCATCTCATGTTTCGGAAGGTCGTTGCTATAACCTTCTTGGGCGCCAGGGACCTGTAGGGTCTTTGGCATCCCCAAGTACATCGTAAAGACATGGAGGGGGAAAAAATATGGCTGCAGCCCTCACCTCCCTCCTTCTTTTTTTTATCTGAAAGTCTTTCCTTCGATCTTGAAAGAGGTAGGGAGAATGTTTGGCCCTTGGTAACTTCCCCGGGTCATAAAGCCACATATATGTTGTTCTCAGCCTCACATACTATCCTTTAACTACATATTATTTGATGTATTCTAGCCCTCCCTCCTTCCCTCCATTCCTTCCTCCCTCCCTCCCTCCTTCCCTCCCCTCCTTCCATTCCTTCCTCCCTCCCTCCGTTCCTTCCTCCCCCTACCTCCCTCCCTTCCTCCCCTACCTCCCTCCCTTCCTCCCTCCCTACCTCCCTCTATTCCTTCCTTCCTCCCTCCATTCCTTCCTTCCCTCCCTCCCTTCCCTACCTCCCTTTCTCCCTCCCTCCTTCCCTTCCTCCCTACCTCCCTCCTTCTCCCTCCCTCCCTCCTTCCCTCCTGACGGGTGTGGGACTCCCCCATGTCCCCTAACTGAACTCATCTGTCACCCTCCTGTGTCCATATCCATTACCCATTATACCAGGCTCTGTACTTGCCTCCACCTACCCTTAACTATGTATCCCCCCACACCCATACCTTCCATTGAAACGTCATATCTATGCATATCTAGACAATGAATATTTAGAAATACTCTTCTCGGCTGTACAAGGGAGAGAACAAGATTATTGACCAGGGGAAATATAGGAAGTATATAGGCCTCATATATGCAGATATATTTCATAAATGGATGGAAGGGAGTGCCTGGAGACACGGCGAGATGTATGGTACGGTGTCTCGTCAGAGGATAACTGGGCAGAAGTCTTGAATTATTATTGCCCTCGAGAGGATGATACACCCTCTATCCCTCCAGTTATTAACTAAGTGTAAGTGATGCGGTGTGTGTGTGTGTGTGTGTGTGTGTGTGTCTGTGTGTGTGTGTGTGTGTGTGTGTGCCTGTGTTTGTGTGTATTTTGGGTAATGATAATATGTTGATAATAGAGACATGAAAATGATAACTTTTATAGTAATAGTAATAATAATGATAGTAATAATGATAATAATAATAATAATAGTAATAATAATAATAATAATAATAATAATAATAATGATAATGATAATAAACAGTAATAATGATAATGATTATAGTAATAATAATAATAATAATAATAATAATAACAATAATAATAATGATAATAATAACAGAACTATAATCATTGTATTAACTTAATGTCAGACACAAGGACGAAAATATATAGAGAGAAAAATACACACAAATTAGACTCGTTTATTTGTTTGTTTCTGTTGTTGTTATAAAATTCCTGGACATTCCTCTTTCCCTAAGCAACATCCATGGTGGAATAAGGTACACCGTGTTACCTCAGGAATCTCTTTATTTCCCTAAAAGAAAAAGGTATTTCACAATGTTTTTCCCCTGCTGTTATTTCATGAGACTGGGAAATTTCCCAAGAGAACGCTCGTGGATTAATTTATTTCATTTTTTCTTTAAGTTATGTGTGACGACTCTGGCAAACAACAAACACAACGGTGGTCGAAAGTAATTGGCATATTATATTCCCTCGTCTCTCATTGGTTGAGGGGGGGCGCCCCCTGTTTGAGAGAGAGAGAGAGAGAGAGAGAGAGAGAGAGAGAGAGAGAGAGAGAGAGAGAGAGAGAGAGGCGGTGGCGGACTGTAAGGTGAAAATGACTTATTATAGTTTTCAGGTGCTGAACGAACTGCACGAGAGAGAGAGAGAGAGAGAGAGAGAGAGAGAGAGAGAGAGAGAGAGAGAGAGAGAGAGAGAGAGAGAGAGAGAGAATCGCCCCCATTTCCAGGAGGGGAAATATATCGGTGGTGAAGTCCAGTTATGTGTTCTGGGTACTGGGGTATGGGGCAGTGTAGTTAGAGTGACAGGTTAATGTGGACGTTGAAAATGTGTGCTGTGAGCAGAGGGTGATGATGGAATATGGTCGTTCTCAGGGGGTGGTAGTGTTAAAATGTCCGTTCTCAGGGGGTGGTAGTGTTAAAATGTCCGTTCTCAGGGGGTGGTAGTGTTTAAATGTCCGTTCTCAGGGGGTGGTAGTGTTAAAATGTCCGTTCTCAGGGGGTGGTAGTGTTGAAATGTCCGTTCTCAGGGGGTGGTAGTGTTGAAATGTCCGTTCTCAGGGGGTGGTAGTGTTAAAATGTCCGTTCTCAGGGGGTGGTAGTGTTTAAATGTCCGTTCTCAGAGGGTCGTAGTGTTAAAATGTCCGTTCTTAGGGGGTTGTAGCGTTAAAATGTCCGTTCTCAGGGGGTGGTAGTGTTAAAATGTCCGTTCTCAGGGGGTGGTAGTGTTAAAATATCCATTCTCAGGGGGTGGTAGATTTAAATGGCCGGTCTCAGGGGGTGATAGTGTTAAAATGGCCGTTCTCAGGGGGTGGTAGTGTTAAAATAGCCGTTCTCAGGGGGTGGTAGTGTTAAAATGGCCGTTAATTGGAGACAACAGCTTTAGAATATCGTAGCCCAGGAAGTGGCAGTGTTAAAAATGCCCATTCTTCGGAGATGGTCGTTGAAAATGCCCCATTCTCAGAGAAGGGGGAGAGGTGTTAGAATTCCCCACCCCCAGAAGGTGGGTGAGTTAAAATGCCCATGCCCCCAGATGGTTGCGACGGCGTTTAAAAAAAAAGAAAATGTACGATTCCCGGCAGCGTTAAAAAAAAAAAATCCCAACCCCCTTTCCCTTCCATTCCACTGTAGGTAGGTAGCCTCGTTGAAATGTCCCCTGCCCCCCCTCCTCTCTCTCTCTCTCTCTCTCTCTCTCTCTCTCTCTCTCTCTCTCTCTCTCTCTCTCTCTCTCTCTCTCTCTCTCTCGTAGTACCGTCGACGGTCGGAGCGAAAAGCGCCAAATGTGGACGCTTCTGTGTGTCTGTGCCTGTGTGTGTGTGTGTTTGTGTGTGTATGTGTGTGTGTGTGTGTGTGTGTGTGTGTGTGTGTGTGTGTGTCGTGAATCCCAGCTATGCTAGGACTGCGAGACATGAACACAAAAAAAAAAAGAACATGGGCGTTGGTATTCTTAATTGTTCGTGGGATTTAAATATTCGATTCGGGCCTGGATTACGCGCCTGCGCGCTTTGTGTGTGTGTGTGTGTGTGTGTGTGTGTGTGTGTGTGTGTGTGTAGCTAGGTAGGTGGGTAGGTAGGTAGGACGAAGTGTCCCCCTTCGTCAGGAGAATCGCGTATGACGCCCTTCTGGACTCGGAGGCTAGGCGGGTTTGTCCTTCAGAAGTACATTGCGAGACACAGTCTTGTGGACGATGTCGCCTTCTTCAGGAGAACTGAATCTGTGGCGTCCATTGGAGTCCTGGACTGCTCTTGTTTTGGGGTGTTTTCCAGACCCAGCTTCATCTGTGTGTGGCTGGAATGTTGGCGATTGGAGGAGAAGCAGCAGTAGACTTTTGCCCTTAGCAGAAGGAGAAGAAGCAGGAGCCCTTGCCCTTAGCAGAAGGAGAAGAAGCAGGTGACCTTGCCCTTAGGAGGAGAAGAAGCGGGAGCCCTTGCCTTTCGCAGAAGAAACGGGAGCCCTTGCCCTTACCGGGAGAATAAGCGGAAGCCCTTGCCTTTCGCAGAAGGAGAAGAAGCAGAAAACCTTGCCCTTAGGAGGAGAAGAAGCGGGAGCCCTTGCCTTTAGCAGGAGAAGGAGCAGGAGACCTTGCCTTTCGCAGAAGGAAGAGAAGCGGGATACCTTGCCCTTCGCAGGAGAAGAAGTGGGAGCCCATGCCCTTCGCCTCTTTTACCGCCTTCTCGTTTAGGTTTGATCGGATGTGGTGCTCTGCCCTGTCTCTTGATGGAGTCTTCGGTGAGGTTCCTCAACACGGCCTTAAAGGGACGGCTCGGGATATCCTTCGCCGGGAGGAGGGCGGAGCCTGGAAACACAACAAGGGAGAGGAGCTGTGTGAGCGTCGTGGAAGAGGCCATATGAAGGTACGCAGGGGGAGGGGAGTGAGGGAGGGTGGGTGGGGTCAAGGTGGACGCCCTGGGCATAGGAGGTGTATTGAGATGTCCACCAGAGAGAGAGAGAGAGAGAGAGAGAGAGAGAGAGAGAGAGAGAGAGAGAGAGAGAGAGGCGTGTGGTGGGCCATCAGTGACCTTAGGGGACGGAGGGGAGGGACGGAGGGAGGGAGGGGATGGAAGGTTCCTCCTCCCTCTTCTCTCTGTCCAGTGCGTCTGTGTAGCCCTAGGTTTACGACCAATTGAAGTGCTGCCTGGGTGTGTGAGTGGTGTGATGAGGGTAGAGAGCGCGCACACACACACACACACACACACACACACACACACACACACACACACATCTTCTCTCTCTCTCTCTCTCTCTCTCTCTCTCTCTCTCTCTCTCTCTCTCTCTCTCTCTCTATCTATCTATCTATCTATCTATCTATCTATCTATCTATCTCTCTCTCTCTCACCTGAATGGTGTTGCAAGCGGTAATGCGGGACGTGCGGGGGGGGGGGGCTTACCTACGGGGGTGGGTTTGTGTATAAGTAGGTCAGTTAAATGGGTGTGTGTGTGTGTGTGTGTGTGTGTTGGTAGTTTCAGCGTCCGGTCTGTGCCTCCTCCTCCTCCTCCTCTCTGGGTAAGTTGAGCGGCGATCGTGTTGTTCTCCCAAGCTATTGCGCCGTACTAAGTGCATGGCGATTCCCTCGCCAGCACGGACGACCACCTCGCTATGTTGGCGATTTGACCAAGACGACGGAGGAAGGAGGAGCGGGAGTGGGTGGCGGAGGAAGAAGAAGAGGAGGAGGAGGAGGAGGTATAGGCACGGGTATAGGGCGGGAGGTAATAGTACTAGGTGGAGTAACGGGAGTGGTTGGTGTGTGTTAAAAGGAAGGGGGGAAGGAGGAGGATGTGTCTATGGTGGCCATGCTAGGTGGATAGTCCCTAGGACCTGACATTTTACCCCTTCCCCCCCTCCCCTCCCCTTTCCCCCATTCCACACACACACACACACACACACACACACACAGACACACACACACGATCCAAAGCTGTCATTGGACTCGCCCAACGGCCCGGCGCGGCATGGCGGGCCGGGGCGTGCAGTACCTGTGTTCGGATCCCAGCTGCCTGGAGGATTCTTATTTTAACTAATTTACATACGTTTTTTTTTTTTTCCTACGCGTCTTAAAACTTACGAGTAAGGAAGAGAGAGAGAGAGAGGGAGGAGAAATATTGTCTTTCCAGAGTAGCTATATTGTTTATTTATTTTTTAGCGAGAGGGAAAAAGCATTAGGGAATGGAGGGTAAACGCGAAATATAATGTGACGCGAAGTTTTGTCTCAGCTGGGCCCTCCTCGCACCCCCCCAGGGAGGGACGGCGTTCATCCCCCCCCCCCCCCCCCCCACGTTTGACCTCCGCATCGCTCCACGCCGCTTAATCGACATCCACCCTTGGCCCTACCTCCCAGGGGCATGGGCTCCCCATACCTTGCGGTGCTGGTGGACTGTGACCAGCATCTGACGCACCCACTAGCGTCCCATCTCGTACGGGATGAGGTTAAGAAATATATATGGGAAGTCGATTAACCGGTGTCGCTTTGGGGGAGTGTAGGTTGGATGTCTCTATCTTAGTGTGGTTACTGCCTGGGATGGGTCCCCTACGGTGTATGGGTGGAGGAGGAGGGACGGTGGAGGGACGGTGGAGGGGCGGGAGAGGGAGGAGGGATCCTTCTTGGGGAGGGGTCTGGGAGGGTGGTGGTAGCAGAGGAGGGACGGGAGGATTGGAATCTTACAATGGATATGTCCCTCGTTTAACTGCCAACCACTTGTTAAGCCTTTTCGGTCTCGGGAGAGTTAGCAGAATGATTTAACTGTTGTATTATCACAAGTCTACAGTAGATGTATTTTTTTCCCCCTCAGGAGGTCGGGAAAAGGATGTATGTGTTTAGGAGTTCGAGTGGGCGCGTCCTAGACCATCTTGCCCTTCGCTGGTCGAGATGATGTTGTGTTCTCCCATGGTCATTGCTCCGCTGGATCGCTCGCTGGGCGTTGCACGGGTCGACGTGTCGTGGCCGGTTCCATGCCTTGCTTGAGAGGGTCTGGGTCGTGCAGGGAGGAGGAGGAGGAGGAGTCGTGGTGATGAATGAGGGGTCTTTCCATTGTCGTCTGTGGTGTAGTGATAGAGGTCGTATCGTCAGGTGGTTCTACTGATGGTGGTTCTCATGACGGTGGTCGTCGCTAGGCTAGTTGGAATGGGAGTAAGTTGGGTTAATGGAGTAGGTTGGGAGATGGCAGTAGGTTGGATGATGGGAGTAGGTTGGGAGATGGTAGTAGACTGGGAGATGGGAGTAGGTTGGGTGTAGGTGGGTGGTGGTGATTGGAGGTGATTGTAGATACGATGATGATTGGAGGGCGATTACTAGCATGAGTATCTATAGATGGTTACGGTCGTGTGGTGTTGGGTGTGTCAGGGATTGGGTATAGATGTGTGGTGCTGGCTGGGGCTTCAGGGTGAATGGTTTTGGGACACACAGTAGTTACTGGGAAATGGTTCTGGGGGTATGTTAGTTACTAGGTATTGGTTCTAGGCGTATGTTAGTTATTAGGTAATGGTTCTAGGCGTATGCTAGTTGCTAGGAAATGGTTTTTGGCGTATGTTGCTATAGAGGATTTGGTGATGATGACTGGGTATGGGGTGAGGCTTGAGAGCGATACTGATGCCCTAAAATCATCTACGTGACCTCGGCTGAATTCACCCCTAAATTCCCGCCCAGACCCACCGTACTCCGGTCCCTCCCCGCAGCGTGTAACAAGGCCATACCCGCTGCGTGTATCCTGGTTCGCCTCGCGGTATATAATCCAGGGCGTCGGTGCTCTGTCCCACCCTGTGTAACGCAGGTCGAGGCGCGCCCTTTGGACAGTGTGCCTTGCAAAGTAACATACACATGCACAGTGTCAGGCCATCTCACGTACAGGCGGATGAAAGTCCTGGAAAATGTCTCGTACGAAGCTGTGTCGAGCTGTCTTGTCTCGTGAGAAGATTCGATACAGCTTCGACCAGACTTACACTGCTTTGGGGTACCCGTCTGGTCGAAGCTGTACCAAACCCTTGTCTCTCGACAGGCGAAGACAGAGCTTGGGGCTCGCCCGGTTGAAGCTACACTAAGCCCCTTGACTTGACAGCCACAGATAAAGCTGTACCGAACCGTCTTTGTCTACCTGTCGAAACGGAGAGACTCGAGACTGTTTCGACTCGGCACGGACCGAGGCTTCGAAGCTTCAGGGATATTATGCACCAACGGTAGACGAGCAGCATCGCTCACTTGCATCCAACCCCCATCCCTCACTAGACCCCCACCTCCATTCTAACCCCCCCTGGATGTGCCTCCACAGCCTCACCGGTGGCCTTTTCTCAGTCCCTTGATGCCTGGCCGGAAGCGACGCTATTATAAACGCGGACTGAGGAGCGGGTTGTGTGGTACGTGACGCAACCTCGGCCGATGCAGCTGCGAGATGGAGAAGGAAAAATAGGGTATTGAGGTGATGCTTTCTGACGCTGAGCCCTCCTCTGGAAGGATGAAGGGCTCCCTCTAACGCTGGGCCCTCCTCTGGAAGGGTGAAGGGCTCCCTTTAACACTGGGCCCTCCTATGGAAGGGTGAAGGGCTCCCTTTATTACAGCCCTCCTCTGGAAGGGTGAAGGGTTCTCTTTAATACTGAGCCCTTCTCTGGAAGGGTGAAGGGCTCCCTCTACCACTGCTCCCTGCTCTGGAAAGGGTGAAGGGCTCCCTCTAACTCTGCATCCTGTTCTGGAAAGGGTGAAGGGCTCCCGCTAACTCTGCTCATTGTTCTGGAAAGGGTGAAGGGCCCCCTCTACCACTGCTCCCTGCCCTGGAAAGGGTGAAGGGCTTCCTCTAACTCTGCTCCCTGTTCTGGAAAGGGTGAAGGGCTCCCTCCAACACTGCTCCCTGTTCTGGAAAGGGTGAAGGGCTCGCATCCATAGCTGTCGCTCACGTGGAACATCCAGTCAGGGTTGATGTGTGTGTGTGTGTATATATATATATATATATATATATATATATATATATATATATATATATATATATATAAAGAAAAGGTATTCTGTAATATATATATATTTCCCCCCCCCCCCCCCCCCCCCCAGCTTGATTCCAGCACGTGTACCGATTAATATGATGACATTTTTCATGGGGGGGAGAATTTAATTTGACAGATGAACTTGACTGCATCGGCGTTGCGGATCAGAAGAGACATGACAGTTGAAAGAATTGAACAGCCAGGTTGACAGGAGTGGTACAGAACAGTCCACAGTCCTTCAGAGCCAACACAGTGTAAATTGAAAGCGTCGAACACAGTGTCAATTGAAAGCGTCGAGCACAGTGTAAATTGAAAGCGTCGAACACAGTGTAAATTGAATGCGTCGGACACAGTGTCAAATTCAAAGCGTCGAACATTGTACTCAAATTGAAAGCGTCGAACACAGTGTAAATTGAAATCGTCGAACACTGTAGTCAAATTGAAAGCGTCGAACACAGTGTAAATTGAAAGCGTCGAACACAGTGTAAATTGAAAGCGTCGAACACAGTGTAAATTGAAAGCGTCGAACACAGTGTAAATTGAAAGCGTCGAACACAGTGTAAATTGAAAGCCTCGAGCACAGTGTAAATTGAAAGCGTCGAACTCGCGTTTTAAAATTCTAAGCGTCGAATAAAAATCCCTGAGAATGATTTATATACACAACATATATACGGAGAATTAATTTTTATAGTAACGAAGTATTGGATGAATGGAATAAACTCTGCGAATACATTGCCAATTTAGACAATACAAATGATGGTGTCCCACGAGTGTAGAACTCCCTCCCCATAAGGTGTCGTAAGCTCATTCAAATGGGTAATTAGACTCGTATATAAACACATATTGACGGTGGTTAAACGCTCGCCCGCCAGAGTTCGTGTCCACGCGCGGGTTCGAATCCTAGGCGCGGTAGTCTGCCCACATCCGTCCTAGGTGTTCATCCTCTCCTTGGAGCTAGCCGAAGATGAGGTCCCTAGCTAAGACTAGGATGTGTTTGTGTGTATGTGTGTGTGTGTGTGTGTGTGTGTGTGTGTGTGTGTGTGTGTGTGTGTGTGTGTACACATAAGAGCAAAGACTGGGTACATATTTATAAACGAAGGTTTGGAAGACAGGGTAACACGAGCGTAAGAATCTCCCTACATAACATGGAAATAGCACAAATGAATTATAATCACACACACACACACACACACACACACACACACACACACACACACACACCTACACACACCTTTCAAGCGACTCTGGTTTTAAACGTAACAGTATATTTGAAGGATGAAGAACATGTGCCGGATATTAATTTAGTTTCGTATTTAGTGATGTCTGGATGAAAGCTAGGCGCATGGTGTCGAGTGCTGCTGAGGCGCGACAAGAGAGCTTTGCACTCGTGTTGCCAGACGCTTGGCACAGCAGGAGTAATACGGTAGTGCCCACTTCACTTTACATGCACTTAACTTTTTCCTCTTTTGGGTATTGCGTGCGTATGCTTATGCCACGCTGTTCCATTCCCTCGTTGTTGTGTGATGTCACATACCAAATCCTTCTTATGTCATCTGTCTCCTCTCTGTTCCATTCGCTCGTTGTTCTATGATGTCACATACTACATCCTTTCTATGTCATCTGTTTCCTCCATGTATAGCATTGAATGACTTATTTTTACTCTGCTTATGTATATATTTTGTTCCTCAATCGGAAAATATATATGTCTCTCTTGTGGTTATGAGGTGATTTTTTTGCCTTCGTTGGCGTGAGACTGCTGTGGGGGCGTCTCGCGTCTCGTGTCATTATCTCTTGAGGGAGAGATCTCCTTCCTCGTATCAAGACAGATCCTCTTGGGGACGCTGGCGAGGGATGGGATCCCCCTTAGGTCCCCACGTACGTGTTACACCCTGGGAGACGGAGCGCACGAGGAGGAGGAGGACGAGGAGGAGGAGGAGGAGGAGGAGGGGTCGGCTCAGGATTGACCTCTGAGGCGAGTTGGTGGGGGAGTGTGTGTGGGGGGGGTTGGGTATCTCGAGTCATCTCACCCGGAATTAAGAAGCCGTAGGCCTCGCCTGGCCCATGGGCTCGTGAAGGGAACGACTCAAGTGTGTGTGTGTGGGGAGGAAGACGACCAGCGACAGTTGGGGGGGGGGGCTTATAACAGCGCCATGGTGTGGGGAAGGGGGATGATGGGTCGCACGGAGGAATAGGTAGATTTGGAGAGAATGGTTGGTGTGTGGTGGTGTAGGGTTCAGGGTTGTGATGGAGGGTTAAGGGTTGTAGTGGAGGGTTCACGGTTGTGGTGGAGGGTTCAGGGTAGTGGTGCAGGGCTCAGGGTAGTGGGGCAGGGCCCAGGGTAGTGGTGTAGGGCTCAGGGTAGTGGTGGAGGGTTCAGGGTTGTGATGGAGGGCTCAGGGTTGTGGTGCAGGGCTCAGGGTGGTGCTGGTGATGCAAGTAGGGGGAATTAAACTCTCCGGTAGCGCCCCCTCCTGTTTCTCCCAGGGGAGCAACTGGGGAGGCAACATACAACATCCCTGAGAGAGAGAGAGAGAGAGAGAGAGAGAGAGAGAGAGAGAGAGAGAGAGAGAGGGGGGCTGGCGGGGGTGTGGGGGAGGGAGAAGGAAGTGAGGGAGTGGGGAGGCTAGGAGCCACCCGCCGTCCGGGGGAGTGTGTGTGTTGGGGGCGTGTGAGAGTCATAGGGCCATGTTGGGCAGCAGTATAGGTGTACAGAGTTACTTGATAACCTGAAATGATACAGCGGACCCTGTACCTGTGCTCGGGGGCTGAGCCGGGTACAGCAACCGTGTGTGTGTGTGTGTGTGTGTGTGTGTGTGGAATGTCTCGGACGAATGGATTTCCGTAACGTTAACATTCGTCCGACAGCTACGCGCGTCGGTCGTCCAGTCGCCGTGGGATTACGCCCTTGAGTTGCTGCGGCATTACGCCAGCCTTTGACGCCTTTTCAGAGTGAAGAAATCCGCCTCCGTAGGCGTTACGCAACTAATTTGGTCCTTAATTCACGCGCGGGGGTAGCAGACACCTTACTTCAAGCTGTCAGCGCATGCGTGTTTATATGGGCATCTCCGCGGAGGTGTGAATATCGTAAATTGATTAAATTTAGTAACAAAATATCGCGCCAAAAAGAAAAAAAAAAGGAAACCAGTTTGAGGACCGGCAAACATTAAGAGCGGGCGCGGGAGGAGAGGGAATGTGTGTGTGTGTGTGCCTGATCACCACCTTATACCGTCTCTCGCGTATAGCTATCTGCCTCGTAAACTCTTAAGCTGTTCGTATCGGGAATGAGTTATTGAGGCTGGAGATGGCAGTCAGCGATTACTGGCATGAGGTAAGGGGCGTCCGCGTCTCCGGCCTTGTGTCCGCGCCCCCACCCACCGGCCCCGTACAGATGAGTGTTGAGGGTGGGAGGAGGCTGGAACTCGCTCCGATATGCCGGCGGACGCCAGAGAAGTGACAGTGTTCGAGGCAGGAGGAGAATGGGCGAGGTGCCCAGGCAGGTGTAGGAGTGAGGGACAGGAATGGTGAGTGGAGGATTTGGAGGGAGGATTTGGTTGGTGGGAGGTGGAATGGGAGGATCTGCTTTTTTCCTCCCACAGTGTTGACCCTCTAACTTCTCGCTTCAGAACTACCACTCCAACCTGATCCCTCCCTTCGTCCCAGCACCCCTGTCGAACCTCTCTCTTCACCCCCACCACTTCACCCTAACTCTCCCTTCGTCCTAGCACCCCAGTCTAACCCTCCCTTCGTCCCAGCACTTATACCCTAACACTCTCCCTTCGTCCCAGTACCTCAGCCTAACCCTCCCTTCGTCCCAGCACCTCAGCCTAACCCTCCCTTCGTCCCAGCACCCCAGCCTAACCTTCCCCTCGTCTCAGCACCTCAGCCTAACCTCCCTTTGGTCCCAGCACCATGCAACCGCACCATCACCTTCGTAACCACCTCATCCCCACCTTATCCAGTACCAGGGCTGCCCCTCACCGACATGTGGCTCGGTAAATAACTTTGCCCCATTCCTCCACGACGACTCCCCCCTACCTAACACCACCCATTGTCTCTTACCCTCACCCTCCGTCCATTTCCTTACTTCGCACATGTGCCATTACGTATTTCAGATCTCGGTACTCCCTTGTATATATTCTTGCCTCCATCACCACCACAGTCCATCTCCCTGTCTATCCATCACCACCACAGTGCATCTCCCTGTCTGTCCATCACCACCACAGTCCATCTCCCTGTCTATCCATCACCACCACAGTCCATCTCCCTGTCTATCCATCACCACCACAGTCCATCTCCCTGTCTATCCGTCACCACCACAGTGTCTATGTGTGCCTCCACCACCATTATAGACGGTGGAATGTATTTTGGAAGATTTATCCTCAGAAAGGAACCCAGTGCTGAATACAGTACCCCCATTCCAAGAGGGGCCCTTACCCCATGGAGAATACAGTACCCTCTCCCAGAGGGGGGGCCCTATCACTGGTTGCTTCTGTCCCCAGTAGACTGGGTCCGCTTCCAGACACCTCCACACACCACATCCCACCCCCTCCTTACTCCTCGCTCCTCCACCTTTGACAATAAACTCCTCAAGAATCCTAATACCCAATAAGTTTTTCAATTTTACTTAGAGGAGATATACGAGCGACCCTTTTTACGCCACGTTCTCGCTGGCGGGGGGGCGAGGACGCCCCCACTTGGATAGCCAGGTGTTCGTCGCTGCCTATCACCTCCGTCTTGGGGGCGCAGGAGGAGGAGGAGGAGGAGGGCTGGATTTTTACATCAACCCATCCGTCGTACATTACACGAATTTGAACGAAACTTCGTCGTGTTTGAGGTGGGGTTGGTTTCCAGCCCAAACTTCGTCGTATTTGAGGGGTATTGTTTCCCCCCCAACGAAACGACGCTGCGCGTTAAGGGTAATTTGGTACCGCGCGATTCGGTGTGTCCCACTCGTGTTTGTCCACGATTCTCGGCCTCATCCAGAACAAGAGACCCCGAGGGCGGTCGCTGGAGTGTAGGGATGAGGGCTGGGGACTGGCTGTTCCAGAGTTTAGCATCCTGGGAGTGAAGGGAGAGAGAGAGAGAGAGAGAGAGAGAGAGAGAGAGAGAGAGAGAGAGAGAGAGAGAGAGAGAGAACTCTGGGCGGCGAGGGAAGTCCTCGTGGTACACTGGGCAGCTTGGGTAAATAAACTGTTGCCGGGGAAAGTTTGTGTGTGTGTGTGTGTGTGTGTGTGTGTGTGTGTGTGTGTGTGTGTGTGGTGGTCAGAGTTTGATGTTGGTGGACGTATTCCTAGCGCCGCCGTCTGTTCCAGGAAGCCCCTTCCCTCTGCCCTGCAACCCTGAGCCTGAGAACGAGGAAGTGAGAGAGAGAGAGAGAGAGAGAGAGAGAGAGAGAGAGAGAGAGAGAGAGAGAGAGAGAGAGAGAGAGAGAGAGAGAGAGACCCACCCACAGGGGAAAGGCAATGAGAAGTATCAAACATCGATATGGGACAGGGATTCAGACTCGGGTGAAATGGGAAAGAACAAGTCACATTAAATGCCTGTTGCTATTCAGCCGCCGTCACTCACCTGCATTGACGCTATTCTGCCGTCCGTAACATCAGCGCGTATTTCGCTAGTGAGGACGTAGTTTCACGTGTACAAGGTGTACATACGCATGCGTAGCAAGACGGTCTCTGACGCAAGAGATGGATTATTGTAGCTGGGAGGCTTAATGGTTTAAGGACGTAAACGGGTTGGTTCACAAGGGCGAAACTCTGATAGACTGAGGCAGTAGTAATAATCCGTTCATGGTACCGGGAGTTTGTTTCGTCTTTTGTGTAGGTGGGAGGGGTTGGCTGGTATTAGCCAAGTTTTAGGAGTAAGTGAATGTTCTCGTGGCCTCGAAGGAGCAACAGCTGGCATATATATATATGAACCAGGTTATGTGGGATGGTCTACAAGAGTGGAACACCTCTCTCTCTCTCTCTCTCTCTCTCTCTCTCTCTCTCTCTCTCTCTCTCTCTCTCTCTCTCTCTCTCTCTCTCTCTCTCTTCTTGTCAATTTTCCCCAAGCCTTAATTCTTTTTTGAAGCAAACTCTCATTCTCTTCAAATCATTCTCTCTCTCTCTCTCTCTCTCTCTCTCTCTCTCTCTCTCTCTCTCTCTCTCTCTCTCTCTCTCTCTCTCTCTCTCTCTCGGCTGAAAACTGACCCAGGCCGCAAACATACAGTCTTTGGGTTTTCTCCCCCTACACCCCCATCTCCTGTCTGTCTCCGTCTGTGGAAGATGAGCGATCCAAGGTACTTCGTTACTCACTTCCAGCACATAACCTGACCATACGCCATCATGGCTTGGCGATGAGTGGCCTTCCCATGTCATGCCGTATGACGTGCCCTTCGTAAAGACCAAGGATGGATACCTCGTATGGAATACTGGGGGCCCCTTTTTCCTGTTAGGGGGGTTCGAACGAGGAGGACAAGGAGGAGGTGGAGGACGACGAGCAAACCAGATTGTAGCCACTTAGAACGTTCGACAGACCAGGAGCTAACTACTGTCCTTACACACACACACACACACACACACACGACCACGAATCAGTCGAGCAACGGTGCAGTGATTTTAAAACCCGATCGTACCTGTCACTTATCCCTTTTACCTTACATGCTTCTCTCTCTTGTGAAGTTACGACACACACTCCAAGACATTATACAGATATGTAAATTTGGTCAGCTGCAAAGTCCTCTGGGAACTCTCGGGGCTTCGTCGTGATGCCATGAGCGATAGTGAGGTTGTGGCAGAGGAGGGCCCCATGTGGTGGGTGAGGAGGAGGAGGAGGAGACGACGACCGGGTCTCTCACGAGAGCTTGGAGGACACCGATGGCTCAGCAGGGCGGCGGAGGCAGCATCAGCCCAGACAGAATCGAGCGCCTCCAAAACTTTTAGCAAGCGCTTCGTCCTCGTCCCTCCCCCAAGGCGGGTATGTGTCCGCCCCCTAGGATCTCGTCCTCAGCTTCAGGATTACACACACACACACACACACACACACACACCTACCTCCACCTTGCGAGGGTACGTACAGTCGTAACCTTCGACCACCACGGTACGACCTTCGAGCACGACGGTACGACCCTTCGAGCACGACGGTACGACTCTTCGAGCACGACGGTACGACCCCTCGAGCACGACGGTACGACCCTTCGACCTCGACTGTACGACCCTTCGACCACGACGGCGAAGCACCTCCCGCGCCCCCCTCACGTCGGGAGGTCATCCCGGGGCGCGTTGATGGGATATACGACTTCAGGAGGCGTTCAGCCAGGGTCGTCGAGTGATTCACCTGATGCTGAAATTCAGTTAGTCATGAAGTTCATGAGCTTGATCTATCACACACGCTGTTATTCATGAAGTTTCTCTGAGGTTAGTGTATCACGCACACGCTGTGTTGTCCCTGAATTTGGCTGGCCCCGAGTTAGGGCAGAGCCAACGTGGGTTTTGAAGAGAGAGGATTGTCCTTGGCCAAAAAAAGGTATCCCATGTAATTGGTGCAAGAAGTGTTGAAAGGTTCAGGTAATTATGGGTTCATTTTATACTGGTACGATTAGATAGATAGATAGATAGATATGGATGTTGATTTGGCACTTGAGTGTCGCGTTGAACACGACGGGACGAGGCTATAGCGTGATAGCCTGGCCTTTTCAAAGGGTTAGGTTGAAGGCCATCAGACCCAAGGGCCTTATCGTTCCTTTCATCTCCCTAACTGGAATGTTGATAGCATAAGATAACCTAAGTCCTCCCTTGGCCTTTTTTTATACATAAATTCCCCCCTAATGGCCATTGTGCAAAGCCCCATCTTGCTCCATTTCGTCTCTCCCTCTCGAACAGACTTGACGACCAGTTTTGGATCGTTTGAGGAAGGAGTCGAAGAGAGAAAGTAGTTCTATTTTTGTTTTGTTTTTTTTTTACCTTGAGAAGGTGGGTCGTCCACCCACATGGTTGACGAGGTCTGTGAGGGCCGCGTCGGTAGTGTGTGTGTGTGTGTGTGTGTGTGTGTGTGTGTGTGTGTCTGTCCAGATGCTAGGCTACGTAATCGGATCTCCTCCTTCCCTTGTAAAGTCACCTTGATTAACATTACTATGCACCCATCTCGCCTCGTTTTTTCTACCTTCCCATTTTCTTCTTTTGAGAATCTGGTCACGAGTGTTTGGCCATGGGTCCTTCCCTTGTCTGAGTCCATTGTTTTTTACTTTGTTTGAAATTCGTACCAGGGAATTCACCTTTGGTAAATTCAAAGGTATATGTTACCCTATTATTATTATATACACTACTTGTGGTTCTTCGTTGCCAAGAGCCTTGATCCAGCAGTCTGTTGATGGTGGTTTTAAACATTAAATGGCCAGTTGGGGAGCAGCTTAGTTATTAAATGGCCAGCAGAGGAACAGTTTAAATGTTAAATGGCCAGTAGAGGAACAGCTTAAATGTTAAATGGCCAGTAGAGGAACAGCTCAAATATTGAATGACCAGTAGAGGAACAGCTTAAATGTTAAATGGCCAGTAGAGGAACAGCTTAAATGTTAAATGGCCAGTAGAGGAACAGCTTAGATATCATATGGCCAGTAGAGGAACAGCTTAAATGTTAAATGGCCAGTAGAGGAACAGCTTAAATGTTAAATGGCCAGTAGAGGAACAGCTCAAATATTGAATGACCAGTAGAGGAACAACTTAAATGTTAAATGGCCAGTAGAGGAACAGCTTAAATGTTAAATGGCCAGTAGAGGAACAGCTTAGATATCATATGGCCAGTAGAGGAACAGCTTAGATATTAAATGGCCAGTAGAGGAACAGCTTAAAAATGGCCAGTAGAGGAACAGCATAGATATTAAATGGCCAGCAGAGGGACAGCGTTTACATACAGCCTTGCTGTACGGTCATGGGCGCCCCCTATCTTGTTCAGACGTCACCCCCACATGACACCCCAGGGGATAAGCTTATTAGAGTAACGAGTTAATTATTTTTCTTTAATTAGATGACGTCACGCGATAAGCTGCGACATGGCTCGTGGTGTCGTAATCCATCCCCCCCTCCCCTCCCTCCCTCCCTCTCCCCGTCTTTTCCCCCTCCTTGAGCACGACGGTACGATCCTCGAACACGACGGTACGGTCTTCGACCACGACGGTGCGATCCTGGAACACGACGGTACGGTCTTCGACCACGACGGTACGGTCCTCGAACACGACGGTACGGTCTTCGACCACGACGGTATAGTCCTCGAACACGACGGTACGGTCTTCGAACACGACGGTACGATCCTGGAACACGATGGTGCGATCCTTGAACACGACGGTACGACCCTCGAACACGACGGTACTGTGTTCGTGGACGATGGCACGATCTTCGAGCACGACTGTACGACCTTTGGGTATGATGGCTTGGCCCTTGACCTGAACTTTTAGCGTGGGATGATGTAGTGCGTGGGGTGGGTGGGAGGACGTGGCGTTGAAGGTAGGGAGATGGTCATCTGTGACACAGGGAGAGGAGGGTGTTGGTAGCTCGTAACACAGGGAGAGGAGGGAGGTGGTAGCCCGTAACATAGGGAGAGGAGGGTGTTGGTAGCTCGTAACACAGGGAGAGGAGGGTGTTGGTAGCCCGTAACACAGGGAGAGGAGGGTGTTGGTAGCTCGTAACACAGGGAGAGGAGGGTATTGCCAGCCCGTAACACAGGGAGAGGAGGGAGGTGGTAACCCATGACATAAGGCTGGTGACGAAGGAGGAGGGAGACGCCAGTGGCTTATTAAGACTTGGTGCTGAAGTTTTCAATCAGATCTCCTTTGTTCAGACGGCTCTGAGGCTGCCATGCTGTACCCATACTTCACGCGCAGTACGCAGTATTTACGTTGTATCACAAAAAGTACGTTATAGAGTTTGCTTGTCCAACGAATCACTATTTATTGGAATCATTAATCATGAAAGCGTTCCACCACTTTTTAAATCTTGTACGTCTATTGTCATTGAAAATATAAAGACCTTTTACGAAAACCCTTTTTTTTTTTTGCATGTTTATTATATTTTATTTGATTATAATTGTCAGAAGGAGTTCTGGTGTTACCCAAGACATCTGCCATCTGTAGTCCAAGGCTGCGCTGCATCCAGTGGCAGGGTAACGTGGACGCTCTCTCTCTCTCTGACGAGACTGTACAATGTCGCCAAAGGTGACTTTTCCACTCGCAGTACTAACCCCAAGGAGGGAGAGTCCGGTAACACCATGCTTGAGGTTCACCACGAACGAAATGTCACTTTGGCGAGGCTTTACGAAGTTCTTATATCAAAGGAGTTCGTCATTACCCTGCTGCTGGAAGGAGAGGCGCCTCAGGCTGCACGAGCCCCTGGAAAGGTAGTCTTAGGTACATATGTGTTTGATTCATTTGCGTATTATCTGTCGATTTTTGGGAGATGGTTGGAGAACGATTCGGTTCAAGGTAACGGGGTTCGGGAGGCGTGTATGGTTTTGGAGGGTTGTTGGTGGCTGAGGAGGAGGAGGAGGAGGCCAGGTGGCGACCGTGTTGGAGGCCTCCACACAAGACCCTTTTATCCAATATCCCCTTTCCCATTTACACCAATTCCATGTATTTCCCTCTGTCCATTTCCCTGAATTTCCCTTTTTTCTTCTCTTTCCTCATCCTTTTGTTTGTTTGTTTGTTTGTTTGTTTTGGTCATAGTTTCACCATCAAAATTCTCTCGTTCTCAAACAGTAGTCCATTGTCGCAGCCAAGTTTCCTAATTGTTACTTCAGGTAATTGCTTTTAAGAAGTACTTTGAATCGTCTGTTTCAAAGTCAAAAAACGTTCTTTGATGAGAGCACATCAGGTTGGCTGATTGGTTAACACATCAACAAGCTCCAACAGAAAGGTGTAAGGTCGTGGCATAGATCACTCGTTGGGTTTCAGGACCTATACAAATGGAGAGCGATACATGTAAGGCATTCTGAAGAGGTGGGTTGGGAGAACCGCCTATATAAATCCACATCACATTACAAGCTGGGTCTTCACGTACATATCTGTGACCAGGGTAGTGTATATTGGTTGTCGGGTAATGAAGGCACCAGTAGAAGCTTTTAACGTAAATGAAAACCTTCGTGTAAATGTATATAGATAGGATTGTGAGGGGCCCCTTGGTATGGAGGGGCCCCAAGTTTGACGTCAGGTTGGCGCGAAGATCGCCTTCCCACACGCAGCGATCCAGACAAAGGACAGCGAAAGCGGCGGGAAAGGTATCCGCTTCGTCGAGCGTGAGGGAGTGGCAGATGGGAGGCGGGTACCTGGCCGGTGTGAGGAGGGAGTCTTCCAGGTAAAATTTCCCTCTCCCTTTACACTTCTACGGCTGCTTATGGACGTTCCTCTATGGCGAGGCTCTGTCGGTAGTTTCATTCTATTTCTATTGTCGCCTGCGTTGCAGAGCAGATGCTACAGATGCGCGAACCTGACCTAATGCGTTTAGCCTGGCTCATATGAGCGTTTAACATGACCTAAAGTGTTTAACTTGGCCTGTATTAGCGTCTAACATGACCTAATGCGTTTATCCTGGCTTATATTAGCGTTTAATATGACCTAATGCGTTTAACCTGGCCTACATTAGCGATTAACCTGACCTAATGTGTTTAACCTGGCCTATATTAGCGTTTAACATGACCTAATGCGTTTAACCTAGCCTATATTAGCGTTTAACGTAACCTAATGCGTTTACCTGGCCTATATTAACGTTTAACATCACCTAATGCGTTTAACATGGCCTATATTAGCGTTTAACCTGACCTGTATCAGCGTTTAACCTGGCCCATAAGGATCAGGGCAATCGTATTCAACTTAACACAGTTATTTGCCATCACCTAAAGAATTGAATAAGCTCATACCCTCAACTCCAGTGTGGATTTCACCCGAGTTTTACCCCCTTGTGAAAATGATTAGCCTGGAACTTAACTCAGCTCTTGAAGAAAGTTCCACCCTTGGCCAGTGGAACTTGATATAAAGAGAGCTTTAGCCGACCGTGGAATTTTCGCCTGAATGCAGTACCTACCTGAAGGCGGCGCCTCCCCATCCTACCTTTCAACCAACGGTTTCTGCGCCTCAAAAGGCGGGTGGAGGGAGCGCCTTTCTCTTTGGAAACCACTGGTTAATGGTGAAGCAGACGACCTTGTGTGTCGCTGTGCCCCTCCGTAGTTGTGTCCAACACTCCGAAGTTGTCGTCAGTGACCCTGTGAAGCGGCCAGCGACCCCTCATGGTCGCCCGGTCCGGTTTTGGCGTTCAGACATCGAAGTCTGTGCCGTCTTCGGGAGCCGACAGAGGTTAGGTAACGCCACCAGCGCCACCGAAGTGAACTTTGACTTCAGGTGTCGTTCTGGAAACCCTTTCTGTACGTCGTCTGTCGGCATGGAAGCCTTCCTTTCTCATCATCTGTCTTTGGGGGAAACCGTGTTTTTTCGGACGTCTGTTGGCGAGGAAACCTCCCTTCTTCATGGTCTGTTGACGAGGAAAGCTTTTTCCTTCGTCAGCTGTTGGCGAGGAAACCTTTCTCTTTCGTCGTCTGTTGGCGAAGAAACCTTCCTTTTTCATCGGCCATTGGCGTGCAAAAACCTTCCTTTACCATCGGCTGTTGGCGAGGAAACCTTCCTTTTTCAGTCGGCTTTTGACGAGGAAACCTTGTTGGATCAGCCGATGACGTTCACCTCAGCATCTCATGGTTCCTACTCCTCGCCTTGAGCCTTCAGACGGCACAGCTAGTTCCCAGTTGCATGGGCTGAAGGAGTTATTTTTTGGGGGGTTTTCCTTGAGGATGAGGCCGACTTTATGACGGGGTTGTAAAGACGAACAGGAGAAACTTGAGTTTGAAAGGAGCGTTGAGGAAGAGCACTAGGTTTTTGAACTGGAGGACCCGAGTGTAACATCTTGGGTCTCAAAGACCTCCATGAGACCACAAGGAACTCGGTGGTTCCTGAAGGTGAGGGAGTGCGCGTGTGTGACGTGCCCCTCTTGTGGCCGCAGGAGAAACACGTGTGCTAGGAGCTTGTCCTCCTGTTGTCTTAAGAGATCCTAATGACACCGGTTTAATTGAAAGTTTTTTTTTGCATCTCTTTAGGTGGGCTTATATACTTCGAATTGATGCCACATGAGTACGAAAGAACTTTTAGCCTTGGATTTTACTGCAAGAAAAGTGAACATATCGAGGGTTATTTCTGGCCTGCCTCTATACTCGAGAACATTTGTTCTCTCAGACTGTAGCTGCATCTTGGTTCGTTGAACACCACGCTGGAGATTTTGTAAAAAAAAAAAGGCTCTTCCCGCGAATGGTCTTGCTCTACCGTGCGGAGGGTTGTTCCAGAGCGAGCGTACGTACTTGAAGGAGGGAGGCTGTGGAAGGCTGGCTGGGCCCACTCGAGTGTTACTGGCCTCCTGGGTGAGTGTTGGTCAGGTGAAGGAGTTTCTGACCTCCCTTGGGAGTGTGTTGCTCACGAAAGAGCTGTAGGGTGCTAAGCGCCGGGAAGGAGGGAGGGAGGGAGGGTAAGGTAGAGTAGGAGAGATTGGGTGTTGAGGGAGAGAGGGTAGGAGAGATTGGATATCGAGGGAGAGAGGGTAGGAGAGATTGGCTATCAAGGGATAGACTGTAGGAGAGATTGGGTATCGAGGGATAGAGGGTAGGAGAGACTGGTTATCAAGGGATAGAGGGTAGGAGAGATTGGTTATCGAGGGAGAGAGGGAGGGTAGGAGCGATATGTTATCATTACATACTCCCCCTTCCACATTTCTAAGGTAGGAATAACCTTGAGGGTACTGAAGTGTTTTTGAGATACACAAGTTGGCCCAGGATTTTTCCCTTTCGGGGCAAAAGTTCCGTTTACTTACAGAAGACCTCATCATGGCCAGAGCTTGAAGGAGACGAAGTAGGACAAAAGAAATATATAAGAAGAAAAAAAAAGAAGGCGGAAAGGTAAACAGAGAGTTTTTCAGGGGGATAGAAAGATTGCATTCTGAGCAAGCGCAGTTCTTAACTGTTGGGAAAAACATAAGGTAAAGAACTCTAGAGTTTAGCGATGTAAGTAAAGAAACAGACGTCTCAGCGGCCTAGTCCGCGAGCAATTCAACGACCGCACTGTAATCTCTAATGCTGTATGACGTATCCTCGTAGACAGGCACGTAAAGAAAAGCCTTGTCGCTCTGGTTTATGTTAAAAAAAAATTAAGAGGAACTGGAGGTGATTCATGTACCTCTATTACCCTTAACTATGGATCACATTCCAAACATGGCCTTAGGAATAGCGTAGGCTTGAGTGAGTGAGCAGTGGTTTCCACAGGGCCTGGGATGATCCATTCACTCTATGCTGGTCAGGTTATCATTTGAGCGCCACCCTTTCGCTTATTGAGTGAATGAACCCGCTGCATATGGACTGCAGTAATTTCTTAGATACCGCCTGCCCCTGTAAGGAGTGAAATACACACCATCTTTTTTTTTTTTTTTTTTAATTGATATCTTAAATGGGAAGCGTAGTGGTTACTGACCACATACCCGAGGTTAGCTTAGTCTACGCCTAAGGGGATGAGCCGAGCCATGCATAAAGATCACCTCAGGAATAATTAAAAGAAGAAAATGAACTGTTGGACTGCATACACCATGACTTACATGATCAACACAGTGACCCCTGAAATAACATTTTTAGCACCAAGTAACCCTTAGCCTAGTGAGCCACGTTTTCTGTCTTTTTTTCTGTCATTTTCTTTTTTGGAAGTTGGTTTTTTGAAACATTTTTACCGTTTTATTTTTATGATAGAATTAGTAGAATTTGTTGAATTCCGCAATATAGTGATGCGTACTGATATGTAATTCCATTTTTATCTTAATTCGATGTCTTAAGGTGATGAGTTGATATATATTCTACTTTATTGATTAAGAAATGAGCCAATGTATGTACGTCCGAAAGAAAATGAGAACGACTGAAGATGGGGCCTCCTCAAAGAAGCACAGAGCGTAATGGAAATGGGCTGGAAATCCTGGAAGGCATGGCATCCAGACGCTTACCTGACGTAGTAGACCTCGCGGGGTCTTCTACCTACTTACCTCGGGTTGGGACCAAGCTCCTGAGTTGGGTCGCTGGTCGACCAGGCTGTTAGAAGCCGCCAGTCGACTCAAAAGCCACATTCTCTCTCGCCTACCCCAAGCTCCAGACTTGGGTCGCTGGTCGACATCAACCCCAGGCTCCTGAGTTGGATCGCTGGTCGACACCAACCCCAGGCTCCTGAGTTGGGTCACTGGTCGACACCAACCCCAGGCTCCTGAGTTGGGTCGCTGGTCGACACCAACCCCAGGCTCCTGAGTTGGGTCACTGGTCGACACCTACCCCAAGCTCTTGAGTTGGATCGCTGGTCGACACCAACCCCAGGCTTCTGAGTTGGGTCGCTGGTCGACACCAACCCCAGGCTCTTGAGTTGGGTCGCTGGTCGACACCAACCCCAGGCTCCTGAGTTGGGTCGCTGGTCGACACCAACCCCAGGGTCCTGAGTTGGGTCGCAGGTCGACATCAACCCCAGGCTCTTGAGTTGGGTCGCTGGTCGACCAGGCTGTTGGAAGCCGACAGTCACTCTCTCTCTCTCTCTCATTGCGACAAGTATGGAAAGACTTTAGAAAAAAAAATGGTATATCACCACTTGAAGTAACATGGTGTCGTGAACAGAATAGGAAGAAACAGCTCGACATCAGACGGTCGTCTAACCCTTTCCAGTCTGTACCTTCCAGCATTGCCGTCACCCTGGACAGACCCACTGGAAAAGCTTCGGTAGTCACTGGATAGACACGTGCCATACCATCCAGGTTGTGGAGGGCGAGTAGGCCCACTGTGCCGAAGCCTCAGACAGTCTGCCTGATCAGAGGGGGCGACAACGGTGCAGCTTGAGCCCTCAGACTAAACTGTGGTGGAGGTTAGCTGATAAGCTTCCACAGTCAAAGGGAACTGCCCTTAAAGGTAATTGTTAAACTGAAGGGTCACATTTGTGGACTGGTATGGACGTTGGGCGTGAGTGTGTGGGGGGTTTGATTTTCAAGATTTATGATGACAGGAGTTTGGGAGCTGGTGGACGAGACGAGTGGTGCCCTTGGGACTTGGGGATCGTCAGGGATCTGCTGGTGGACGATAATAGTGTCTCTCGGGACTTGGGGATCGTGTGGGACCTGCTGGTGGACGATAATAGTGTCTCTCGGGACGTGGGGATCGTTCGGGACCTGCTGGTGGACGATAAGAGTGTGTCCTGGGGCTTGGGATCATTCGGGATCTGCTGGTGGATGATAAGAGCGTGCCCTTGGGAGCTGGGGATCGTCCGGGACCTGTAGTGGACGATAAAAGTCCCGGCCTTGAGAATCGTCTGGGACCTGAAGATGGACGAGGAGAGAGTGTGTCCTAGAACGGCAGCTTGGCCTCACACACCTGGGTATTGTCCGGGACCTGATGGTGGACGAGGAGAGAGGGAAGTCCCGGGACGGTAGGTAGTCCCACGCTTCGGGATCGTTGTCAGGGACGGGCAATTTGGACGACGAAAGGAGAGGGGTCCCGGGACGGATGCGGTAGCTGGCCCCACAGTAGGGGGGTCGTCCGGAACGTGATGGTGGACGAGAAGAGAGAGAGGGAGAGAGTCCCAGGACACACACACACACACACACACACACACACACACACACACACAACACACTCGGCGAGCGCCGGGGACCTGCCGGTGGACATAGTTAATTAAACTCGAGTAATATGTTTGAAGAGGTTTCTAATGAGCCGGGATGGGTGCTGTCTGTCCCCCATGGTTAATTAAACCCCCGGAAAAGTGATGAGTTGGTCGAGGTTTGTGTACATGGGGGAGGGAGGATGGGGATGGGACGGGTCGGTGAAGCATCTAGGGGTTATTGCAGTGCGTCACTCCATCTGTTGACTGTATACAGACTTGGGTCTCTTGAGTGACTCGAGAAGCAAGGTCGTTTAGGCATATTTGTTTTCGTCTATGTGTAAGAGGCTTCCAGGCTTCTGCAGTGCCCTTGGCGTATTATTTTTGTCTTCGTTCGTTGGTACATATTTCTCTTCAAAGGAACTATGCTTGCGTCGGAGTGCCTCGAGGAAGTAGGAGCCTTATTTAAGGGAACTATGCTTGCGTCTGAGTGGCTGAAGGAAGTGGGAGCCTTATTTAAGGAAACTATGCTTGCGTCTGAGTGGCTGAAGGAAGCGGGAGCCTTATTTAAGGGAAGTATGCTTGCCCCCGAGTGCCTGAAGGAAGCGGGAGCCTTATTTAAGGGAACTATGCTTGGAACTATGCTTGCGTTGGAGTTCTTCAAGGAAGTGTGAGCCTTATTTAAGGGAACTATGCTTCCCCCCCGAGTGCCTGAAGGAAGCGGGAGCCTTATTTAAGGGAACTATGCTTGCGTCTGTGTGCCTCAAGGAAGTAAGAGCCTCGGACTCACTGGCCAACGAAAGCCAGTTGTCAGGATCATCATCATCTGGCTCTGAGGCGGAGTATAGCTATGTAGATACGGTCAGAGATGAACAGGTTTGTAAGACTTACACATGGCCGGAGAGGGGGGGAGGGTTTTGGTGTCCACTAGAGAGTACATCCAATGGAAGAAGACCCGAAGAAGGAGTCGAAGTCTTCCACGAACTCCTCCCCTCTGCAGTAGCGCCACTGCCCGTGCCTATTAAGGGTCCGTTGCCGATGGTTTTATATAGTCGGGTGGTCCGTGGAGGCAGTATCTCCCTCCGTGTCCAGTGTGGGTGAAATCATTCACCACAATCACATCACTTAGTCGCTGTCTCCCGCATTAGCGAGGTAGCGCAAGGAAACAAGACGAAAGAATGGCCCAACCCACCCACATACACATTTATATACATAAACGCCCACACATGTATATATATATATATATATATATATATATATATATATATATATATATATATATATATATATATATATATATCGTTCTTCTCTCTGACCCCCTCTCCCACACCTCTCTTTTTTTGAGGTACATTGTGTCATCAATTCTTCATTTTGCTGTGCGTGTCTGGCCAGCCTGACATGGATTTTTGCTTAAGCACTGGAGGCGTGCCGTGTATTTTGCTGGCGTTCAGTATATTTCAGCGTTTTTTTCCCCTCGTCTCTAGTTCATCCACTCGTTTCAGTGACGTTTCAGGCATTTGGCGGGTGCGACTGTGGACGTAACTTGGCGTCACTGTGTCGCAGAAAGTGCGCCCATGTCGTGCTAGAGTGCGCAGCGTGAGTGTTTGAACAAAGGTAGCGCATCTTGCGGTAATTGAGCGCACCATTTGTATGGTCCTCAGCGCCATTGCGTAGATCAAGCGCACAGGAACATAGCCATGTTTGCTATATTTGTCGATAATGATGTTTGTTAGCCATGTTTGCTATATTTGTCTATATTGTATGTCGGTCGAGCAATTTCATTCGTGAGACGCTCCGTTACGTAGCTATTTAGTTACGCTACTTCCGTACGTCTTTGTCTCCTTAACACATTGTACTACGCAAGATTACTGTACTCCCCCTCCCTCTGTACTGTGTACTGTGTCAATCCCGTACTCCTTTCACCCTTCTTCCATTCTTACGTTACCTTTCACCCTTCTTCCATTCTTACGTTACCTTTCACCCTTCATCCATTCTTACGTACTCTTACCTCTCACCCTTCATCCATTCTTACGTACTCTTACCTCTCACCCTTCATCCATTCTCACGTACTCTTACCTTTCACCCTTCATCCATTCTCACGTACTCTTACCTTTCACCCTTCATCCATTCTTACGTACTCTTACCTTTCACCCTTCATCCATTCTTACGTACTCTTACCTCTCACCCTTCATCCATTCTTACGTACTCTTACCTTTCACCCTTCATCCATTCTTACGTACTCTTACCTCTCACCCTTCATCCATTCTTACGTACTCTTATATATATATCTCTGTGGCAAATTCTTTTAACCTCCCGGATTACCGCTTTCGTCTCCAGTGCCCCAAAGAGAGATATATATCTCTCTCTCCAAGGCTTATGGAGATTCTCCCGGTCATCCTCTGTTGTGTGCATACTACAGGATTTTTAATTCTGGTCTCCTGACGCGCTCTGCCGTGTTTGGCATTCGCCCCCGCGCACCAGACATACTCCTTTTGCATATATTTACTGGGAAAGGCGAAGCCAGGTCTTGTTGTTCCTGTTCCAACCTGCCTGTATCGGCCATGATTGTATATATATATATATATATATATATATATATATATATATATATATATATATATATATATGTTTACCAAATGGCGTCCTAGCTTCGTCTCTTCGATGTATATCAACTGACTGTTATAATTCTCTCTTTTGTCTCCCCTGATGATGTGATTATTACACGAAAGTGCACTTGGGAACTTATCGTGTTTCATTTTCCCCGTGGACTCATAGGAATATATATATATATATATATATATATATATATATATATATATATATATATATATATAGGTGTTACCGGGCTCCGCCTGTATTGAGCTGACACCGCGAGTGTTGGGGGGGGGTGGAAAGTAGTGTTACCTTTAGCGAGGTTGTGTCACCAGGAATACAGTCCCGTCGTTGAAATTGTCACTCCAAGGGAGTCGATATTTCCCTGCTACTGGATGTAGCGCAGTCTTTGGGTGCATGAGCCTTTGAGAGAGGTACTCTTTCTTTAGGGGGGTCCTCTTTATCTATCTATATGTGTGTGTGTGTGTGTGTATGGAAGAGAGGAAAGTGAGTGGTTCCAAGAGAAGGTTGGTCTGCCCCAAAGAAAGGTGTGTGAGGTCACCATGGCTGTTTGATTTGTTTATGGATGGGGTGGTGAGGTGAGGGAGATAAATGCAAGAGTTTTGCAGAGCGGGTCGAGTATGCAGTGGGGGGTACTTGTTTGTGAAGAGAGTCATTCGTTGTTTACTGATGACGTAGCACAGACTCTAGTGAGAACTGCGGAATTTGATGACTGAGTTTTGAAGAGTATGTGCAAGGAGAAAGTTAAGAGTAAATGTGAATAAAAGCAAAGTTATTATGTCTGGGAGGGCAGTGAAGACAAGTTAGTTGAATGTTAGTGGGAAGAATTTGAAGGAATTGAAGTGTTTTGGATACCTAGGAGTGAACATGGCAGCCATGGGAGTGGAAGTGAGTGGGTGAGAGGGCGAAGGTTCTGCGAGCATTGAAGAATGTTTGGAAAGAGGGAGGTCGTTATCTGAGTCAAGTCATGTCAAGCATCCGGGGTAAACCATGGAAAGGTCAGTGGGGCCTGGTTGTGAATAAGGAGCTGTGGTTTCGATGCATCACACATGACAGCTAGAGAATGGATGTGAGCGGATGTGGGCTTTCTTAGTCTTCCTGGCGAAGGATAGAGAGGAAAATGTTCTATATGTTTTAGGAGGAAATGGGACATCTTGAGTGTAGAAAAGGACTTCGGTTGTGACTGTTAAGTTAGACATTAAAACATTGGAAGATATAGAGTTTTAAAGTTAAGCCGCGTAGGGAAAGAAACAGATGTCAAAGCGTTCCATCCTTGAACTGCCAATGGCATAGGGTGGCCTCAGGGTGAGACAGACAGCGTGCGACCGCCACAAGCTCCCAATGTTTTGTCTTATTTCGTATTATCAGTAGCGTATTGAAGAGCCTTTCATCGCGTTGCCATCGATAATGAAAAAGTTGAGTATCAAAATTTGAAGTTATTCTCCTTTTGTTGGCACAGGTCGGCGAGCAAAGCTCTGCCATCGGTCAGAAACACTTGATGAGAGAAGAGAGAGAGAGAGAGAGAGAGAGAGAGAGAGAGAGAGAGAGAGAGAGAGAGAGAGAGAGAGAGAGATACAAGGCGGTGTCTCAGATCCCCCTTCGGCTCTGTGGGGAGGAGAGGAACCCAACCCTCTCGCCATTGCAAGAGGCCAGGAGAACACACCCCACCCTCCCCCAAAAGACTTTCTCGTCTATGATTTACACTTGTACGCGACCACACTACCTCTCGCGGTGCAGCGGCACTTCAGATGTGCCTCCATGATGCATTCGGGAAGCTAGTCCACTTCACACCAGCTGGCGGCACAACAAAAGCCCGTCGATGCAAAGGGGTCTATAATGCTGACGATATATGCACGGTCGGCAGTAGCCTGCCCCCACCACCCCGCCAAGAGATGCTGTGGGACTGTTAAACAAATCTGGAGGTGGTGGTCCACACCGATCCAGATGAGGGGGGGATTCGAGTCTTGGTGATCTCTCTCTCTCTCTCTCTCTCTCTCTCTCTCTCTCTCTCTCTCTCTCTCTCTCTCTCTCTCTCTCTCTCTCTCTCTCTCTCTCTCATTGGCGAGGCATCCATTACCTACTCCTGTTCTCAACCCTTTGCCTCATTTGAGTTTTTTTTTTTTTTTTTTTTTTGAATAACGGCGCTTCTTAAGTCACCTTTGGTTCTGAGATGGTCTGTTAAGTTATCTTCGGTTCTGAAATGGTCTGTTAAGTTATCTTCGGTTCTGAGATGGTCTATTAAGTTATCTTCGGTTCTGAGATGGTCTGTTAAGTTATCTTCGGTTCTGAAATGGTCTGTTAAGTTATCTTCGGTTCTGAGATGGTCTGTTAAGTTATCTTCGGTTCTGAGATGGTCTGTTAAGTACTCGTGTTGGAGTGTCGTCTCGTGTCTGATGGGGGATGTGTATCATTCCCTTTGAACATGACGGTACGCGGTCGTTTTGGGGTAGGATGGTGGGTCTGTACTTTGACTCGGCCCTTATGGGTAAGGTCGGTGGGTAAAGTCGTGCGTAAAGACAGAGGGTCGTGTTTAAGGGCTGTGCTGACGTTGTTGCCTCGGAGGTCGCATTTACGGTCGTGGTCGAGGGTCGTAATTTCATGATCAGAGGTCGTACCGTCGTGCTCTTCAAGTTGTCCCAGTGTGCTCAAGGGTCGTGCCTCCGTCCCCAAGGGTCGTATGTTCGTGATCAAGGACCGTACCGTCGAGCTCAAGGGTCGCACCGTCGTGCTCAAGGGTCTCACCGTCGTGCTCAAGGGTCGCACCGTCGTGCTCAAGGGTCGCACCGTCGTGCTCAAGGATCGCACCGTCGTGCTCAAGGATCGCACCGTCGTGCTCAAGGATCGTACCGTCGTGCTCAAGGATCGTATCATCGTGCTCAAGGATCGTACCGTCGTGCTCAAGGATCGTACCGTCGTGCTCAAGGATCGCACCGTCGTGCTCAAGGGTCGCACCGTCGTGCTCGAGGGTCGTACCGATGATAATGGGCAGGAGGGCGGTCGAGGTGATTATGTGCCTGCCTTCTTTGCGGTATCTGGTCATTGAGTGACGTCGTATCTGGTCATCGAGTGACGTCGTATCTGGTCATTGATGGATGGCACTTTGGTTAACGGGACGTTGATGACTTCTCGTTGGGCGCTGCACGTTGATTGATGACTTTTGGTGGATACTGACGTTAGTTGGACATGACTGGTGGAGGGTTGTGTGCTGATGTGGGGGGGCGGCGGGGGGGCACTGGTTGTTGTTGCCGTGGGTGAAGGGAATTGATTGATTGATTGATTATATGCTAGGTTGGAGGCCAGGCCATCATACCCCTACAGTCAGGTCAAAGGCCAGGCCATCATACCCATAGGGTCGTAACACAACGCTGTGGTACAGGTTGTGCTCTAGGGGCCGTTTTCTTCGTGGTCAAGAGGGCAACTCGGTGTTTACGGCGCCACAAGATGAATGGCGTCTCGCCTCCGCCAAAGCGTCTCTGGGAATCCTCGCCATCCTTGCCAGTGAGGCGTAAGGTCCTCTCGAAAGAAAAAAAAGATAGAAGAGGTGCCACGGTTCACTAGTGTATACGGCAACCTCGAGACATCATTTTTAAACTAAAGGAATATCGATAGAAAATGGGAGGTAGGTTATGGTTCTCAGGTTAGCTTGGCTGGTATTGGCTTTGCTGGAGGCTTCTGGAGGTCGGTAAAACCGATTGCCAAATTGTAGCATTAGGCGGGGAAATAATTGGTGATGGTTAATTACCTTAGATTAGCCGATGGTGCCTCGTATGGGCCCCAGTTTAGTTTCTCAAGCGTTCTTAAATTCGTCAATGAAACGTCCGATCCTGACTTTGCCCCGACGCATACGGTCACCTCTGATATATGTATATGGGGGGGCCCGTGGGTGTCTCCGCCAACAGATTGTGCTCATGTTATTTTCTAATCATCAGCCACCTCCCCTTCCTCTTCCTCCCCCCCCAAAAGCAATTTTTTTTCTCTCTCCCCCCCCCCCCCCTCCCCACATTTAATTTAAGCTTTTCCATACCTGAATGCTAAATGAAAAATTTGGACGCGTTGACAGAAAAATGAGTTGGTGGTCTGTGTGTGTGTGTGTGTGTTGACTGTGGCGTGATGAGGTGCCGGGGATGGAATTGTCCGTGTGTGTGTGTGTGTGTGTGTGTGTGTGTGCATGTGTGGTAGGGTTAGTGTTGTGCGTGTAGTAATGAGGCTTCGTTTGTTTGTCTGTGTGTGTGTGTGTGTGTGTGTGTGTGTGTGTGTGTGTGTGTGTGTGTGTGTGTGTGGAGGGGGAAGTGGCAGGTGTGGTGCGTGAGGTAATGTGACTGGGGTGTGGTTAAGGTCCACGCAAAGAGGGTGGGAGGAGGAAGAGGAGGGTGCAGACCTCACGGAGGGTAGTGGAGGGTGATTTTGGCTGTCTGATTGGTTGGTTGGTTGGCTGGCTGGCTGATTGGTTGGTTGGCTGGCTGGCTGATTGGTTGGTTGGTTTGTTAGCTGATTGGTTAGCTGGTTAGTTGGTGTGTTGACTGGCTAGCTGGTTGGTTGGCTGATTGATTGATTGGTTGGCTGGCTGACTGATTGGTTGGTTGACTGATTGGTTGGTTGGCTGATTGGTTGGCTGATTGTTTCCTTCATGGTACCATGGTGGCAGCCTCATGTACCGTTGATGTACCGGTCTTTCTGATGGTAACTTCTTAAGCACGACGGTACGATCCTTGAGCACGACGGTACGACCCTAGAACACGACGGTACGATCCTTGAGCACGAAGGTACGACCCTAGAACACGACGGTACGATCCTTGAGCACGAAGGTACGACCCTAGAACACGACGGTACGATCCTTGAGCACGAAGGTACGACCCTAGAACACGACGGTACGATCCTTGAGCACGAAGGTACGACCCTAGAACACGACGGTACGATCCTTGAGCACGACAGTACGATCCTTGAGCACGACGGTACGATCCTTGAGCACGACGGTACGGTCCTAGAACACGACTGTACGATCCTTGAACACGACGGTACGACCCTTGAGCACGACGGTACGATCCTTGAGCACGACCCAGCAGAGCATTACAAACTTTCGTTATCAACATCTTCCCCTTTGTATTATGAGCCGTACTGAGTGTTGCTTTACCATCTGTTATCTTCTGTTATCTTTGCCGTTGGTGCCTTCCGTTATGTATAAACGGCGTGTGACGCCCTCTCTCTCTCTCTCTCTCTCTCTCTCTCTCTCTCTCTCTCTCTCTCTCTCTCTCTCTCTCTCTCTCTCTCTCTCTCTCTCTCTCTCAACTTGTAGCTTGTTGTCTGCACCAAATTGTGCCTAACATGACTAGGAACATCCACGTGGGTAATTAGGGGACAATTAGCGCGTTCATTATCGGACCGATGAGGCTTAATTGAGTATAAAACTTAATGATAATAAGAGTCGGGTGGCTTGAGGTCTGTTTCGCTTCCTGGGAGAGGTGACTGGGGACCATGAGTGCGGATATACAGACCAAATGAAGGTCCGAGTCCAGACTGGAGGGTAAGGGACACAGACCCCAGGAAGGTCTGTGTCCAGACTGGAGGGTAAGGAACAGGAAGGCATTTGACACAGACCTCAGGAAAGTCTGCGTCCAGACTGGAAGGTAAGAGACACAGACCCCAGGAAGGTTCGTGTCCAGACTAAAGGGTAAGGGCAAAGACTTCTGGAAGGTATACTTTCCAGACAGACTCCTGGAAGGTAAGGGACAAAGGCTTCTGGAAGGTATGTTTCCAGGCAGACTGGAAGGTAAGGGACAGACTCTTGGAAAGTCTGTGTCCAGACTGGAAGATTAGGGACAAAGACTTCTGGAAGGTATACTTTCCAGACAGACTCCTGGAAGGGTGGACATCGACTGTGGTGAGGTCCAGACTCGTTCAGTCTCGCGGTTAAGCTTCCGTTGTGGTCAAGTTTAATGTTTATGAGGGAAGTGGGGAGGGGGGGGGTAAGGGGAGTGCTGTGGGGAGGGGGGGTGGAAGAGGCTGTAGTCCCATCTGCCACCCTCACCACCGTCGCATGTTGGCCTCTCCTCCTCACTCTTTCCCGTCCTCTCTCTCTCTCTCTCTCTCTCTCTCTCTCTCTCTCTCTCTCTCTCTCTCTCTCTCTCTCTCTCTCTCTCTCGTCCCATCCCCTGTCCCCTCCTCTCCCCCTCCCCGTTCTTTCCCACTCCCTGTTTTCCCCCCTGTCATCTCTTCACTCCCCCTTTTTCTCCTGTTTTTCTCCCCCTCGTCTTTGTCCGTCCTTCCCCCTCACCCTCTGTATTCCTCATCCTTCCCCCTCCTCCCCTGTCTTCCCCGGTCCTCTCCCACTCCCTGAAATCCCCCTTCCCTTCTCCCTGTCCCCTACCCCCTCCTCCTCCTACGTTCCCCGTGTCTTCCCCCGTCCACACACACACCCCCCTCTCAGGTGATCTCCTCCCGTCCACCCTCTGTGACAGTCGGCAGACGGAAGCCCATCCCGTCGCTTCGTGAGAGACGGGAAGCCTAGTCGACAGATATGGCTCCGCCTCGCCACGTCTTTTAAGTCTTTGTTAGTAGAAAGGAAGAAGAAGAAGAAGAAGAAGAAGAAGAAGAAGAAGAAGAAGAAACCACGTATATTAAGTCCTTTTTTAGTAGAAAGGAAGAAGAAGAAGAAGAAGAAGAAGAAGAAGAAGAAGAAGAAGAAGAAGAAACCACGTATATTAAGTCCTTTTTTAGTAGAAAGGAAGAAGAAGAAGAAGAAGAAGAAGAAGAAGAAGAAGAAGAAGAAGAAGAAGAAACCACGTATTTTAAGTCCTTTTTTAGTAGAAAGGAAGAAGAAGAAGAAGAAGAAGAAGAAGAAGAAGAAGAAGAAGAAACCACGTATTTTAAGTCCTTTTTTAGTAGAAAGGAAGAAGAAGAAGAAGAAGAAGAAGAAACCACGTATTTTAAGTCCTTTTTTAGTAGAAAGGAAGAAGAAGAAGAAGAAGAAGAAGAAGAAGAAGAAGAAGAAGAAACCACGTATTTTAAGTCCTTTTTTAGTAGAAAGGAAGAAGGAGAAGAAGAAGGAGAAGAAGAAGAAGAAGAAGGAGAAGAAGGAGAAGAAGAAGAAGGAGAAGAAGAAGGGGAAAAAAGATATGTTGTAACTACCCCGCAAATTACCGCTAAGCTGTTAATTTAGGAGGTTCCTTGAGGCAGGTTAATTACATGTGAGGGAGGGAAGGCGGGTGTTGTGGTGTGTCTGGTGGGTGAAGGTGCTGGCTGGTGGGGATTGATTCTGATAGCTTTAGCTGTGGGTGACTTTTAGCTTTACCTGTGGGATGACTTTTAGCTTTACCTGTGGGATGACTTTTAGCTTTACCTGTGGGATGACTTTTAGCTTTACCTGTGGGATGATGTGGATGACTTTAGCTTTACCTGTGGGATGATGTGGATGACTTTAGCTTTACCTGTGGTATGATGTGCATGGCTTTAGCTTTATGTAAGATAATATGGATGACTAGCTTTATATAAGATAATGTGGATGACTTTAGCTTTGCTTGTGGGGTGATGTGGGTGACTTTAGCTTTACCTTAAGATGATGTGGATGACTTTAGCTTTACCTGTAAGACAATATGGATGACTTTAGCTTTACCTAAGATGATGTGGATGACTTTAGCTTTACCTAAGCTAATATGGATGACATGGTAAACTGCAGTAGGTGTTGCCCTATGCCACTTGTTGGATTGCTGTGGTGGATGACGGAGGATAGTGGCTGGGAATCGTAGTGGATGATAAAAGTTAGAATCGGATGGTCTATGTAGGCTGGTGGATGACGGATGATAACACCAGAATGGTGGTTGTGGTGGATGACAATGGTGTGGGAGGCTGGCGGATGGGAGATGAGTGACAAGGGAGGAAGTATATACATACAGGAGACCAGGTCTCTCAGTGACGCTGGAACGAACCTGATATTTCGTCATGCGTAAGAACACGCATTACGCTTTACGCTTTGGGTCCTTGAGGGCTGCTCTGGTGTCACAGCCCTTTGGAGGCGTTTGGAGGCGTTGGTGGGTGGGTGGGAGGGAAGGGAATCGCCAATTAAGGGAAGGCGAAGAACGTGTCTAGGAACTTTGCAGGAGGGATGGGTGTGTTGGAGGAGGGAGGGAGATAGCGGAGGAGGAGGAGGAGGAGGAGGAGGAGAGGGCGCCCCACACACACACACACACACACACACACACACACACACACACACTCTCTCTCTCTCTCTCTCTCTCTCTCTCTCTCTCTCTCTCTCTCTCTCTCTCTCTCTCTCTCTTACTCCTTCAATTACTGTAATGGGACGTCGGTGTTGATGCTCAAGTGAATGTATGAGGAGTGATGAATGCCCCTGTGTCGCCAGTGTTTTGGGGAGAGGGAGGGAGCGAGGAGGAGGAGGAGGAGGAGGAGCAGCAGCAGGAGCAGGAGGATGTCTTCCGTGGATGTTGGCGCTGTGGTTGATGAAGCTGCACACTCGATGCTGCAGCTGCTGCTCCTCCTGCTGTTGCTTCTGTTGAGGCCTGCACTCGATGCTGCAGCTGCTCCTGTTGCATCTGTTGAGGCCTGCACTCGATGCTGCAGCTGCTCCTGTTGCATCTGTTGAGGCCTGCACTCAGTGCTGCAGCTGCTCCTGTTACTTCTGTTGAGGCCTGCACTCGATGCTGCAGCTGCTGCTCCTATTGCTTCTATTGAGGCTGCACTCGATGATGCTGCTGTTGTCGCTGTCACTGCGCCTCCTGGGGCCTGCAGCGAGTGCTTCCTCCTCCTCCTCCTTCTGCTGAGGCTTGAACCAGAATGCTACTGCTACTGGTGCTGCTGCTTATTATTATTTGAAGGCGGCGTGAGAGAGAGAGAGAGAGAGAGAGAGAGAGAGAGAGAGAGAGAGAGAGAGAGAGAGAGAGGTGCTGCTGGAAGTTGTTAAGGCCGTGTCCGGCAGACGTGGCTCACAGTGCTAACAAAAGGAATGAAAGTTTTTTTTCTTTTAACTAGCATAAGAGGGTCTCCCTTGAGTGAGGCTGATGAAATAGGCTGGACAAGATGTATGGGCTGGGTGGTGCTGGTCCGTGGGGAAGTGTGGGAGGGGGGGCTGTCTGGCCTGGCTAGCTCTCTGGCCTGGCTGGATTAATGGACAGAGGAGCTGTGGATGGAGTGATGGATAGAGAGGAAGGAGGAGGAGGAGGAGGAAGAGGAGGAGGTGATGGTGGTGCTGGCTGTCCTTGTTGGACAGAGGAGCTGTGGATGGGAGTGATGGATAGAGAGGAAGAAGGAGGAGGAACAGGAGGAGGAGGAGGTGGTGCTGGCGGTCCTTGTTGGGCCAGCCGGGTCTGAGACTCGCTGCCAATTACCATAACTCCCCAGGGGAGTGGAGTGTGTGTGTGTCTCCCCCTCCCCACTCTCGAACCTGTGTGCTGGGGAGAGGCGGCAGCAGCAGCCGCTCCCCATTGAGCCGGTCATTGTGTGCACATCTTTCATCATTTTAGCGTTACTGAGATGAGTGGAAGCCGCTGTGGGCCCCGCTAGGATTATGGTTTTAATTTCGTTCTGAATGGGCAGTGCGCTGCAGTCCCTCCCTCACTGCCCCCGTTAGCCACACATTCATCAGTGGGTCGGTCCATCTCTGACCCACCCACCCACCCACCCTACCACCCACCCACCACCCCTTTCCTTTACACCCATTCTCCTCTTCCTCTCCTCTTTATCTTTCTATATTTTTTCCCCAATTTAGTTTTCGGTCCTCCCTCCCTTCTCACATTATGTTTCCCTCCCTCCCTTTCCTTTCTTCTACGTAATCATGTTTCATGCATCTACCCCCTTTTTTTTTCCACCCCTATCCTCCTCCTCCTCCTCCCTCCCTTTCTATTTACCTTTCTCGCTCCTTTCACTCCCCTCCCACTCTCCTCTCCCGGCATCAGGGCCCATAGGGGCTCGACTCCCCTTCATTTATATTTTAAGGTTTGTCGCTCACCCCCTCTGGTGCCGTGTGTGTGTGTGTGAGAGAGAGAGAGAGAGAGAGAGAGAGAGAGAGAGAGAGAGAGAGCGTGCTGCTTGATGACTGCTTCCTCTTGCCTTCTGCGCCAAGAATCTCTCTCTCTCTCTCTCTCTCTCTCTCTCTCTCTCTCTCTCTCTCTCTCTCTCTCTCTCTCTCTCTCTCTCTCTCTCTCCCTCCCTCCACACCAGCCAGAGGAGCGACCACCGTCTTTCAGAACAGCGTGCCATGGACACCCCACCCATACCCCAGCTGGACCTCACTGTCCCAGAACGTAAACAAACCCCCCACTACAGGCCATCTATAAGAACCTTGCAACGAACCCCAGCCTAGATTCAGAAACCCCCCACATACCCATTGTCCTTATCACCCACGTCCTTAGAACGCGACATCCGACCCGTTCCACGTCCCATTGCACGTTCCGCGAGAGGGCGAAGTGGGATAAGAGACAAGGAACGAAAAGATGGCGACAAATTACCCTTGCCTGCCCTGTTGTATGCTGTTATACGAAGGTGATACAGTTGTTCTGGTATATTTTAGGCCCGTCCAAGGAAAGCACTATCTAGCTCTTAGATTTTAAGATGGTCCTGGGCATTGCTTCAGCACTCATGAGTCTGTAACTCCCACGTAATCAGCGTCTTCTGACGCCCATCGGTGTCCTCTCTTGGACGCCATGAGCCATGGTGTGTGTGTGTGTGTTTCCCATGCGGGACCATATATATAAGGAGGGCCTGCTGTTCCTCCGCCCCTCTCCCTCGTTCTCCGGGCCAGCAGCACCTGTGCTCGCCCGGTTGATTCACTGTTCACGATGCCGCTCATCGGAACGGTTGATGCAGTGAACAAGGCTCGGATTTTGGAGGTGGGCGACCCCGGGAGGAGCATTTATCTGCGTCAGGAGGGGGATCTTTCCGTTGGATTCCTTTTTGCTCGTTTGGCCTCGGGTTTCAAGAGGAGGAGATGTGATGCCTCGGCTGAAGCTTAGGGGCGTCTAAAGAGCATGAGATGTAGTTACACAGTTGACTACAGGCTTGGCTTACCTGCGTACGTAGTTTAGAATGCCATCGTGAAAGAGTTTAAGCTGACACCAGCGGATCCCATCTTGCAAGGAGGGGATGCTGTTTCCAATGTGGCGGGGTGGCGACGGGAATGGATGAAGGCAGCAAATATGAATATGTACATGTGTATATGTCTGTGTGTGTATATGTAAGCATACGTTGAGGTGTATATGTATGTATATGTGCTTGTGTGGGCGTTTATATATATATATATATATATATATATATATATATATATATATATATATATATATATATATACTGTATAGCTTTGTAGACAGGAGCGCTAGATATCCTCAGGTGTTTGCTTCACCTGCTAACAATAAGGAAAAAAGGACGTAAAAAATGCCGTGAGAATTACTTTAAACCCCCCAACTTTGTGGACATAACTGTTAGAAAAATATCTTAACTCAGAGATGATATTTTACTATACACTGCAGGATGTGTGTAAAAGCGTTTCATCTATCATGTTATGCCACAGATCTTAGAAGCATTGCACCTCTATCCCAGATCCTTGAGAAGTATCCCATCTAAGTCCCAAATACTTTAGAAGCAACGTAAGTTAGGTCCATATACTTGAGAAGTACCTTAGATTTGTACCGCATGCTTGAGAAGTATTCTAACGTCGTCCCCGATGGTTGAGAAATATCCTAACGTAGTCCCACGTACTTGCGAAGTAGCCAGTCTTTGACCTAGCTGTTCGAGAAGTAACTTGTTACATTATACCATGATTGAGGCCGACTCCCCATAACTCGTTGATGTCCTATATATCCTCTGGTTTCACCCTAGTGACTGGATACACACACACACACACACACACACACACACACACACACACACACACACACACACACTCCTGGATAAGGGTCTTATTAGGTTAACTTTTTTCTGTTCAGTAGGGCCATTAACCCATGGAATGGGTTGCCAATAAGGCAAGTGGAGGGATGCGCCAATCGTGTTCGAGAGCAGGCAGGACAAATCTCTCTCTCTCTCTCTCTCTCTCTCTCTCTCTCTCTCTCTCTCTCTCTCTCTCTCTCTCTCTCTCTCTTCATGTCAAGTTTTTTCGTCTCCTCCTAAGTGAAAGCAGAATTCGATACAGAGGCGATTCGATCCTTTATGTAATCAAGAGTCAGAGTTCAGAGGGGCAAATTTTCTAGGCATCTGAAAGGATCTCACAAGAGTCTTAAAGGCAGACTTTTGCTCGTTGTGTGATGTCAGGGCTCAAAAACAGATGTTACTGTAAAACTATATTGAGTGGTGAGACTTACACAGATCAGTCAAGGGAGATGGGAAGTAAATGGTAATTGAGAAACGATTGAGACACTGGATGTCAAAGAAGGCACAGAAACAGCAACAGAACAAGAGCTGGAAAGGATTAGAACCCTCGCCATTCTTTAGGGGAAAGTCTGTACCAAATGCCAGTACGTGCTTCGAAGGTAGAGAGTAAGTTTTGGTTTTCAAACACCAGCGAAATAGACGAGCAAGCACGGGCGCAACTTGTAGGGCACATTCCATGAGAATACGAGGAGGGATGACCACTTTGGACCATACGCCTTGCTCTTGTCCAGAGATTGGATGGGTGCTTTGTGGACTGTAAGAAAAGTGCTTGTAAATGGGGTGAGGCACAGGATTGGTCAAGAGACTGAGGAATTTCACTCTGTGGATGAGAAGCTGCTAAGTGATCCTTAGACCACATCCCTTGGGGGTCATCGAGACAAAGGTGGTGAGAGGGTGAGGAGGTCAGGTTAGCGGCGGGAGGTCCCCTTGAGGGCGTCCAGAGAATGCCGAGGTCAGGTCACCACCTCACCTGGGGCCACAGAATCCCTTGCTTGAAACCGTACGTCGCTGATCCGTTCCAGTGGATCGCTGGGCTTCCTCACCGTGGCTGAGTTAAAAGTTCATGTAGGAAAGCAGATATCTCTGTGGGTATTGCAGCAGCCATGGATTGTGATTACGTTGAAGTATGTATATTCTTGAGTGGTTGTGTAGATGTATTATTTATACAGTAGGCACTACAGCAGGTCTTCTCGGTCAAGTATCCCCAGTGTAGTTTTTATATGTCAGGAAAGTGTGGTGGGGTTGGGTTTTGTCTGCTGTTTTTGCTGGAGGTAATGTCACTTATGCTTAATGGAAGATAAGTGTTATATCCTCTTGAGCCATATGGAGGAGGAGGTGTTCCTGTGTGATCGCCAGCCGCTCGAGTAAGAGAAGTCAAGGGTCATTGCCCCGAGGAAGGTAGGAGTGTGAGAGGAGGACAACACCTCAGAACGTGGTGAACATGGGTGTGCAAGGGAGTGGAGGCGAGAGGACTCCGTGTGGAAGTGGGCAAAGTACCCCTTGCTTAATGCGGCCACTAAGCTCTTCAGGTACAGGAGGCCGGGTGTGACCACACATCCTCCCTACGTATTCATCCTCTTGTTTATCTTCTTCGACACGCGAGAGAGAGAGAGACAGACAGGGGAGATGTGTTGTGGGTCTGAAAAGGCACCCGTATTAGGCAGCTCCTCAGACGCAAGGGTCTTTAAAGAGGGGTTTTGGACCCTAGGGACAGATCCCTCCTTAGGCATGAAATAGTACGAATGGTTAGGATGACGTTTGACGAAATAGAGATAGATAGATAGATAGATAGATAGATAGAGAGAGAGAGAGAGAGAGAGAGAGAGAGAGAGAGAGAGAGAGAGAGAGATATGCCTGGAGCACGACCCTTGAGCACGACCCTTGGTTGTGATGGTCAAAGAGCCTGGCCATTTTTTCACCCATGGGTCGAGATGGCGTGCGTAGTTGTCGTACTGTCGTGTTCAAAGGTATGATTTTGCTCGTATTGTTTGACCCATGTGTATTCCTGCAGGTCAGACCACAAGGTCATGGTAAAAGACGAAGTGCCCGAGCGCTTTCGTGTATTCACAGTGTTCAATATAACTCTACGAAAGCGCTTGAGATTTCGTATTTATCCTCTTCCTTGTGGGGTTTTACCCCCAGCATTTTATGTGCCCTCGCTACTTGTGTACTTTTTGCACGTATGTACATACACTACATCCACACGTATTCTCTGTATTGCTCACGTAAACTTACCATCACCCGTAACCAAGTTGTCGCCACACCTTACTCCCTTTCCATCGTTTCTCTCTCTCTCTCTCTCTCTCTCTCTCTCTCTCTCTCTCTCTCTCTCTCTCTCTCTCTCTCTCTCTCTCTCTCTCTCTCTCTCTCTCTCTCAGCAGGAGGGGTTGGGCCAGCCTGACCCCCTATCCTTGAGGTCACTTCTGTTGTCTCTCCCTAGTGTGCCGGGTCCACATCGTAAGGCTGTAATTAACATATCAATCAGGGGAATTGACTCATTTGCATACCAGTATAAAGATTCATTCGGTTTTACGGGCATCGTGCGCTTCCATTAATGCTTCCTCCTCCTCCTCCTCCTCCTCCTCCTCCTCCTCCTCCTCCTCCCCTCAGAGTTCCGCCCCATTCTTGCCTTTGTTACCTGGGACTTAGCTGCAGTGACCACGTCCCAACCAGTGTGGCAAATTTCCTTTTATCCTCAGCTCACGTCGGGTTTATGGTGGCGGAGTGCGCACGGAATGCGCTGGTGCGCCCGGCAAAGGTGCCCTTATACACCCCCCACCCACCCACTTCCCCTCACAAGTGCGTTTGCATTGTTAATCCTCTCCTGTCGTAAAGGTGCTTCGTGGCGGCTGTAAAAATTCCATATGGCTAGGACGGCAAGGGAAGCGTGTGGGTGGAGGTGGAAGACTGCTCGCCATCATGGGTGGAGGTGGAAGACTCCTCTCCAACCTGTGTTTCTCCCTCTCCAAGCCACGGTCATTGGAGGAGGACCCTCTGACTTGACGGGTAGGAGTGGAAGACTCCTCGCCAACCTGTGCCTCTCCCTCTCCGAGCCACGGGCATTGGAGGAGGACCCTCTGACTCAGTGTGGGAGGAGAGGAGGAAACACGGGGACGATGCTAGGCTTGATCCTTCTCTCGTGCGCCTTACGTCGTGCGGATGGGGTAGGAGAGTGGAGGACGAGCGGAGGGCGGTGTGGGCGGGGTGAGGTGATGAGAGAGAGAGAGAGAGAGAGAGAGAGAGAGAGAGAGAGAGAGAGAGAGAGAGAGAGAGAGAGAGAGAGAGAGAGAGAATGATCACAGAGCCCAAAAGAATACACGAGTCATGGGCAGTGGGGATGAGTCGAAAGCATGATGAGTAAGTATGAGTAAGTGATCACAGAGCCAAGATCATACACGAGTCATAGGCAGGGGGGATGAGTCGACCGCATGATGAGTAAGTATGAGTAAGCGATCACGGAGCCGTAAGAAGAAAAATTAATCATAGACGACTCGATTGACTTCATCAACATGGATTCCCT